>NW_024425564.1:27384235-27496662 GCF_017311325.1 Ursus maritimus
TGTGTGTGTGTGTGTGTGTGTGTGTGTGTGTGTGTGTGTGTAAAAATCACTGAGTTCCCTAGAGCTCCACAGAACATGAATAAACATATGGACTGTTCTCTTACACCTACCCCACAAGTCTGAGTATTGAGGATTTATATAGTTAGAGACTATGTGGTGTAAATATGTATAAATTTATATTGTGTTAATTTATGGCATGCAGTACAGAAGGCTGTTTGCAAGTTGCAGTGTACTTCTTCCCACGTTTCTGCTGAAATATTCATCTCTGGGTTCCTTCCCCATGTTTTCCTTTGTCTCCCCACAGATGTTTAGGCAGCTTGTTTTCAGGGGAGCGAATATGTCTTGGAAGAATGCTTCCTGAATGCAATTCAGGTGAGGAATATTCTAGCTCTATCAGGTTTTGGCCGAAGGCTCCTCATTTCCCCGTCAGTCCTGCTCACTTCTGTTATGAAGGCCGTTACTCCAGAGCAGCCACGCTCTGGATGAATCTTGTTTCCTGGCCTGATGTCCTTCAACGTCCAAAGAGCCCTAACGAGCTGAGTAGCATTTCATTATATGTAAAAAGAAAAAAGAAAACAAAAAAAGCCACACACACAACCCCCCTCCCACCGCCAACCATCCCTACACTCTGTGGCTCTTTGCCAAAGAAGCTGAGTCTCTATCAGAGGGGCTTGGGTAGAGTCCACCTCTCATGATTTGTGGTTATCCCAAGAGGAAAGAATGGTCATAGATGAATGAAGCTCACAGCGTGCTCACAGACCACATCTTAATTGACCCGCTCCTTCACCAGCTTAACCTGTTAAAAAGTATGCCTATTGACTTCTTTGAGTTAATCAATGGTTTCTTCCTGGTCCTCCCACGGGGAGGTGTGCTAATGGATAGCGGATGATTGAGAAGGAGGCAGTGCGCAGGAAGAGGAAGAAAAACAAAGCCCCACACTGAGTGAACAGTTCCCGAATGATCAAAAGCTGGCTGTAAATGGAAAGAGGTTTGAATCACCCGTGAGTGCTCTGGGGCAAGGTGACTGCTCGGGCAGATAGTATCTGTTTCTCTAAGTTTAGGAAAAATTTGTATTTTTAGATTATTTAGCTGCTTTTCCTCTGCCCTTAGAATGGCATTGCTTAGGGAATTTGAGGATGGACCTCTTGAGGGAATAATGGAATTATCTACCACAGAGATTACAGGAGGATTTGTTGATCAAAGGAACTTCTCTGCAGGTGTCTGTCCAGAACTAAGAATTCACCAGTCCTCAGAATGGCCCATTAATGGCAAACCAACATTTGCATAATCCTTTACCATTTGGAAGCTTGGTTTCTTTCTTTCTTTTCCTTCCTTCCTTCCTTCCTTCCTTCCTTCCTTCTCTTTTTCTCTTCCTTTTTTCCTTTCTTCTTCCTTTCTTCCTTTCTTTGTTTCTTTCTCTTTTTTTCTTCCTTTTTTTCTTTCTTCCTTCCTTCCTTTCTTTCTTCCGAACATACATTATCTCATCCACTCCTCGCAACAATCTGGTAAGGTTCAAGCTTTTTAACGGAAAGAAAGGAAACCTGAAGAAGTTAAAATAAGCTTCCTAAGGCCACGCACTTGGAAATCACAGCCAGAGATCAAACCCTGGTCATTTTTGCCAAGTTAAGGACACTGAGTTACTGCACTCTCCCATTCCGCTTGGGTGAAAAAAAGATCTATGTCTAAAATGTTTATTTAAGTCTAAGTTTTGCCAGCTCATCTGGTGTTTCTGTCACGTTTCCTCAATGTTCTGAATTTCTCCAGACTTGATTACTCCACATCAGGCATGCTGAGTGAGAACTTGGGTACACATGTCTAGCTTGGAAAGAAGAGTCATATCTGAGAGTAATAGAAAGTAAAAACAATAAAAAGGTGTTTGGGTGGGTTGGGGTCTTAGAGTTGTTGAAATGCCAAGGTAGAGTTTGAACTGCAGGTAATGAGAAGCCGTAGAAAGATTTTGAGAAATAATGAATACCTGCTAAGACTTGATAACTCTCAAAGCTCTTCCAGTACAGTCTCTCAGTGAATGCTCCTAACAACCCTTCAATGAAGGTACAACATTTTTATCCCATTGTTACATTTCAGAAGGGTGAGGCTCAGAGAAGAGGTGATGCTACTAGATTGGGTAGCCAGTCCACGATGAAATTGGGTCTTTAGGCTAAATAGTAAATAGTACTTTTAGCCGTTTGATCAGAGAGTAGCTTATAGAACGTAGGATATATTAAAAGGAGGGAAACGTTTAGAAGTTGTTGCAGAGACTCGGGCAGTAACCATGTAGGCAAAGGGGTGGTCTCCAGATCTAAAAGCAGGTTCTACTCATACATGTGTCTTTCTCTTCATCTGACAGATACATGAGTAATTGACTTCATTTACCAAACAGTCTGAGCAACGTAAAATCATGCTACTCATCTGAGCTGAAAAATATTCTCTATTTTCCAGAAAAGTCTCTGAGCGCCATGTGTGAGGGAACACGACAGAATAGAAACTGATTATGCAAAATGTGCGAGAGAGAATTGCAGGGCTTGGTGACATGTGGCAGCTTCGCTGGGAAGGCAGAGCCGTGGAACTCAGTGCTGTCTCAAACCCACTGCTGTGTGTCAGAAGCTGAATGGCAGGAAAGGGTTAAAATACGCGTTTGTGGGCTCTTGGCTCACAGCCCTCTGAGGCATTCACATGCTGCACGTACATACAGGGAGCTATCTCGAGAGCCTACGCTCCGCTGCCACACTCACATAGAGGTAAAGGGGAAATGCTATTCGTTTTGTTTGCTTGTTTGCTCAATGCTGTGCTCCAGGGTCTTTATTCTGGCTTTTGTAGATCTGAAGATAGGAATATTCCATCAGAGTCCCTCCACTCAATGTAAAAATTGCAAAAACTCTTAAGGGGATTACATTAGTTCGTGTTCTCCGGAGAAATAGAACCAATAGGCTATCTATCTGTCTATCTATCTATATATCATTTATCTATCATCATCTATCTATTTACTTATCTATCTATGGATTTCTTATAAGGAATTGCCTCATGCAGTCATAGAGACAAAAATGTCCCAAGATCTACCATCAGCAAGCTGGAGAGCCAGGAGAGCCAATGACATAGGTTCTAGTCCCAAAGCTGGCAGGCTCAAGACCCAAGAAGAGCCAATGTTCCAATTTGAGTCTGAAGGCAGGGAAAAAACTGGTGTCCCAGCTGAAGGCAGTTAGTCAGTCCCTCTTACTCAGTCTTTTTGTTCTTATTCAGGTCCCCAACTGACTGAATGAGGTTCACCCACATTGGACAGGGCAATCTGCTTTACTCAGTATATTGATTCAAATATTAACTTCATCCAGAAACATCCTCACAGAAACACTTGGAATAATGCTTGTCTAAGCAGCTGGGCACTCTGTGGCCCAGTCAAGTTGACATAAAATCAACCACCACAAGAATGAAAGCATTAAAAGGCTGAGCATATGGGAAGTGGGAACATGCAGGTATAAAAGTTTTTTACAAACTTGAGAATTTCAGACACAGTGAAGAATCAAAATGGCGTTCTAAAGATAAGCCTCAGTTTGCCCAGCAAACTTGTCCCACTGTGGGAGCTATCCAGGGTACTGGGCTTCCACCTCTGCTTCTCCCTGACCTGAGCCAGAGCCTTCTGTTTTGTGCCTTATAACAAACTTCTACTTTGGACTTGGCTTTAGCTCTAATTCCAGCTTCCTCCCTCATCTGTGTTTTGCTGGACTTCACCCATCCCAGTAGCAACTCCTTGTAAGCATCAAGCTTAGACTGGTTTTGATAATCAAATGTTACCTTCACTGTAGTTTTAACAAGTAACAGCCTGTTCCTCAGATGGTTTGATGGCTTTTAACAACAGTGGACACACACATACACCATCATCACCATCATCATCAGATTATGTAGCCATGAGGTTCATACTTTTAGATGGCTTCTTGCATAAGCACATTTGAACTCATGTACAATATGTCAGATCTTGCCTTATGGTGATCTGACAAACAGATGGAGTTGTATCTACAGATTTTTAAAAATATTTATTTATTTATTTTAGAGAAAGAGAGCATGAGCAGGGTAGGGGCAAAAGGAAAGGGAGAGAGAGAGAATATTGAGCAGACTCCCCACTGAATGCAGAGCCTGACAGAGGGCTCAATCTCATGACTCTGAGATCATGACCTGAACAGAAACCAAGAGTGGGATGTTTAACTGACTGAGCCACCCAGGCACCCCTCTACAGATTTTTTAAATTCATATAGATAAACTTGTAGCACTCAATATACAAAAGAATATGTCATCAGGAAAGATTTGAAAAAATATAGAATGAACTCAGTAGATTGATGTCTAATGCCTGTCCTGGCTATAGGGAAATGTACAATGAAAAAAATGATGGTAGCTTCTAGGACTGGCTGGTGATTTGATCTTAGGAATCTTATTCCCTGCATCTTAATCTTGTTGGAAATAAGCAGTTGAATGTCAGGAGCTGTGTCTCAAATCAAAGGGGCTTTCAAAGACCTAGTCTTGGGAAATCTAAGCACAAAAATAATTAAGTATAGTAACAAAATGTAAGTCATAGAAAAAATAAGAAATCATGCATTCATGCTGATAATAATAGATAAATAAATAATTCAGGGAGAAGAGAGGGCTCTTGCTTATAGCTGAATGCCAGAGACCAAATAGTAACGTTTCAAAAATTATTTTGCAAGCATCAAGGTAAAAATTCAATCAGGCAAGAAGCATTACTGAATGATAAATTTCACAAGAAAATTTGAAGAGCAGGATATTTCTGTGGTCTTAAAGTACTCTGTGTGTGTGAGAGAGAGAGAAAGAGAGAGAGAGAGAGAGAGAGGAAGATCCAGATATGTACATAGAGATCCTCTCAATTTTTTGGCAGAAGAAGCTTGAGAAAGAGCTAACAGAGAGAATGCTGAAAAATTCCCAAGATCATATAGGACTGGGAATAGACCACTTTCCCCCAGTTAGAAGGGAGAAAACTTATAATAAATGGGCATTGGGTACAGAGCTCAGAGAGTGCTGTTCCTAGAAGCAGAGCTAAATTAGCCCTAGAACAGCTTCTCTGCCTTTGCGTTAACAAAGGTTAAAAGCAGGCCTTAAATGGATCAAACTGATCTGAAGCTACTTAAGAGAATGCTAGAACAGAGTTCCACACTAAGTGAATACAACACAATCCAGCACCTAATAATGCAAAGTTCACAATGCCCAGTATCCAATAAAAATATTATCAGGCATTCAAAGTTGCAGAGACTCCTAACAAAAAATTAATCAACAGAACCAACCCA
This sequence comes from Ursus maritimus, assembly GCF_017311325.1. NCBI lineage: Eukaryota > Metazoa > Chordata > Mammalia > Carnivora > Ursidae > Ursus > Ursus maritimus. Next base: position 27,389,521 of record NW_024425564.1, read on the forward strand.
GAAATAAGCAAGATGATGGAATTAGCAGACAAGGACATCAAAGCAGCTATTATAAATCTTATAAATATGGTCAAGGATATTAAGGAAAACATGCACATGATGAGGTGAGAAAGGAAAGACCAAAAAAAGAACAAAATGGAAATTTTAGAAATGAAAACACTATACTTGAAATGAAAATTGTAGTGAATAAGATTAACAGCAGATTGGATATTGCAGTGAACTTGGAAACACAGCAATAGAAACTCCTAAAATAAAACAGAAAAAAAATTTTAAAGCCTAGAAAAAGTGAAAAGAAAATCAGTGCCCCGTGAGAAATATCAAGACATTAGACAAATATAAAAGTGGAATCCCAAAAGAGAGGAAAGAAAGAAGGAATAGGAAACTAGTTGAAGAAGTATTGCCTAAATATTTTTTAAACTTGATGAAAAGTGCAAACTCACAGATCCAAGAAGCCTACTGAACCCAAACATGAAGAAAACTATACAAGAGCACATTATAAACAAATTGTTTAAAACCAGTAATAAAAAGAAAACCCTGAAAGCAGCCCAGCTGGGGAGGGGGAAGACATATTACGTGCAGAAGAACGAAATAAGAATGACAACAGACTTCCTGTCAGAAACGATGCAAGCTAGGTTAGAGTGGAGCAATAGCTTTAAAGTACTGAGAAAGCCTGTCAACCTAGAATTCTATACTCAGAAAAATATCCTTCAAAAACAAAGGTGAAGTAAAGACTTTTCAGACAAATGAAAGCTGAGAGACTGTTTTGCCAATAGAACTGCACCATAGGAATTTTAAAGAACACTCTTTAGCTAGAGGGCATTAATTAGATGGAAATTTGGATCTATATACAAAAATGAAGGAACACAGAGTGCAAGAAATGAAAAATCTGTGGGTAATTATAAAGGACAATGTCTTACCATTTTTAAGTCTTTAAGAGGTGATTGATTTTTTAAAGATTTTATTTATTTATTTGAGAGGAAGACAGAGAGAGAGAGAGAGAGAGAGAGAGAGAGAGCACACATAAGAGAATGAATGGGGGAAGGGGTAGAAAGATTGGGAGAAATAGACTCCCTGCTAAGCAGGGAGCTTGACTCAGGGCTTGATCCCACGGTCCTGGGATCAAGCCCTGAGTCAAAGGCACACAGTTAACCGTCTGAGCCACCCGGGTGCCCCAAGAGATGATTGATTTTTAAAGCAAAATTAATAGAAAAATATTTTGAGGTCTGTAACATATATCAAAGTCGAATGCTTGACAACAGTATTATAAAAGACAGGAGAGTAGAAATATAAGTATATTTTGAGGCTCTTACATTATACATGAAGTGATATAATACTACTTAAAGATAGACTAAGGTAAGTTAAAGATGTATATTATAAACCTTGGGGCAAGCACTGAAAAGTAAAACAAAGGAGGGTAGCAGTAGTGGTGATGAAATGGAATCTTGAAAAATACTCAGGTAATCCAAAAAAAGCAGGAAAAGGAAAAAGGTAACTGAGAATATATGAAATAAATATAAAATAACTAACAAGGTGATAGATTTAATTCCAATAAAATAAAAAATTATATCAAATTTAAATGGTCTACACACTCCAATTAACTGGCAGAAATTGTCAGACTAGATCACAAAGGAAGATCTGTCTATATGCTACATATAAAAAAGACAATTTTAAATATAAAAATGCATACAGGTTAAAAGTGAAAGCATGGGACAGACGGATTAAAGAATTAAATTACCAATTAAAACTACCAATTAAAGAAAGCTACACTTATGGGTTATATTAATATCCAGAGTAGACTTTGGAACAAGTAATATTATGAAGGGTAAAGAGAAATATTTCATAATGGCAAATGGATCATTTCATGGAAGAAGACATAAGAATCCTAAATATATATGCACTTCATAACACAGAAAAACACACAAAGTGAAAACTGATAGAACTGAAAGAGGAAATAAGCAAATCCACAATACCTCTCTTTCAATAACTGATAGAACAAGTAAGCAGAAAATCTGTAAGAGTTTAAAAAACTTGAACAACCTTATTAACCAGCTTGACCTAATTGACATTTATAGAACATGCCATCCTGCACTAGTGGAATCAACCTTCCTTTCAAGTGCACAGGGAACATTCATCAGACACACCATAGCCTGCGTTATCATACAACTCTTATTAAATCTTAAAAGTATTGGAATCATACAAAATATGTTCTCTGACTACAAAATAGGTTTTTGGAATTCACTAAAATAAAATTTAACCTTTATGTACTGACATATTTTCTAATATAACCAGAAGTGCTCATTTAGTTGTCAAAAGAATCAGAAACACAATTCAAACTAACTGAAGCAAAAAGGGAATGAATTGGCTTATGCAGCTGAAAAGAAGTTTGGGTAGCTCACAGAGTTGAAGAGAAATCTATAGGACAGGAACATAGGGATTAACATTTAGGATTCGATGCCATAGGTCTTTGTCCCATTCCTTCTCCCATATACACTAAGCTCTGCTTACAGCCATTCTAAGGACAGTTTCAACCAATGTGGTGGGAAGATAGCCCCAGACTGGTATTGTCTCTTTCAGCAATTCTGATGTCTGTGTATCAGTCCCAGCAAGGACCCTGGTGAGCCAAGCTTTGTTCACATGCCTACCCCCATAGTGGACAGACAGGCTCTGAGAAGAAGAGAATGAGTGCGGAAATGTTCTTGGGAAGTTAGAAACCAATAACTACCATCGTCTACTGCAAGAGAAGTGTCTGAGAAAGAAACTATAGTTGATCTGAGTGTATTCTTTCTTTCTTTTTTTAAGTCTCAATTTGCAAAGCTTGGATGCTCAGAGGCTAAAAAATTACAATAGGTCAACCAATATAAGAGCAATCCTGTCTTCTCCAAGCATGAGCAATGACCCAACAAATGGTGTCAAGAAGTGGATTTTTTCATTAAAGAAAGAAAGAGATAAAGACAGGACTAGTAACGTCTATGTGTTCTACAAAAGTGGTTAAAGAGCTCAAGGGGAGAGCTTTGTTTATTCTAGATGGTTGATATATCTGGTTAAGAGGTCATGTCTGCCTTTCTAAACCCACTTGTCTGTAAAAAAAGAATGACCTCTATGAGACCTACTTCTCTTCCTGACTCAGTGTTTTTGGAATTGCAGCTAAAAACTTACTCTTACCTTCCCACAGAAGCCACCCCCCCCCAACCTATTTTTGAAAGAATCATTTGGTGAGGGGGCTTCTCTCCTTCCTCCATAAAATGCCAGGAAAAGTAGGGTGCATTCTTTCATACCTTTGCTGAGCTCATTCTAAAATGATATTCAAGGAACTATTTACTAGCTATGTTAGTTTCCTACTGGTGCTAAAAAAAAAAAAAATACCACAGATTTAGTTGCTTAAAACAACACAAATTTAACCTCTTCTATTTCTCAAGGTCGGAAGTCTAAAATGAGTTTAAGTCCTATAGCTTTCTTATACTTTGATCCTCTTGCCTCCCTCTTAAAAGGACTTTGGTAATTATATCAGGCCCACCCAGATAATCCAGAGTAATCTCCCAGTCTCAAGATCCTTAATGTAATCACATAGGCACAGTCCCTTTTGCCATATAAAATAACATTCACAGGTTGGAGGATTATGATGCGTACATCTTTGGGAGCCATTTTTTGTTTGCCACACTAGCAATGCATACATAGTCATGAAGAACATTCTAGGCTTTTTAGTCTCTGGCCTTGGAGAACACTTTTCAGGGAAGCCATGATTTCACTTTATCTGGTTTCCACACCCTCCAAAGAAAGCTCACAGGATTTGGTATTTGGCTTGCAACTGGCACGGCGCTTGTCTTTGCTTTTTATCTTTCTGTGCCATCCCTGGAATGTTCTGAAGATTTGAGCATAGAATGGGTCCTATTTCTTGGGTGTGGTAATAAATTCCATGGATGGGCTTTACAGTTATACTCCGTTATTGTCATTAGGGAGTTAAAGGTCTGCAATTAAGTAGAAAAGAATTTTAGGGAGTAATTGACTGCAAGGAACTAAACTCATCCAAGCTAGCTCCAACTCAAAAGGGTATCTTTTGGAAAGACACTTTTGGAAACTGCTAACCTGAGAGAACCAGGAACTGATGTTAGGACTCAATGTTACTCTCTCTTAGTCTCTCAGTTTCTCTGTGCCCCTACTGCATGTCGACTTTCTTTCTTTCTTTTTTTTTTTTAAGATTTTATTTATTTATTTGAGAGAGAGAGAGAGAGAGAGCATAAGCAGGAGGAGGGGCAGAGGGAGAAGAAGAGGGACAAGCAGACTCCCTGCTGAGCAGAGACTCCCCCCCAACCCCAGGCTTGGTCCCAGGACCCCGGAATCATGACCTGAGCCAAAGTTAGATGCTCAACAGACTGAGCCCCGATCAACTTTCTGAGCAGCTATAACACAGGCTGAAACAAATGGCCAGTAGCAGCTTTTCTCACCTCGGAGTTTAACACAGACCAACTAAGTATCTTCAAATCCCAAATCCCAGTTTCTGGGAGACAGTACCTGATTGGCTGGGCTTGGGTTGGTTTCTGATTCTGTTCTATTCACCTGTGACCAAGAGTGAAAGGAACAAGTCATGGGATCCATTGCACTTGGTGGGGTCTGTTTGGTGAGCCCATTAGAACGAAGGAATGGATTGTTCTCTAAGAAGGAAGTGTGTGCGCAGGGAGGAAATGACTGCTATTTCCAGTATATGCCTTCCATATCTTGGGAGGTAGGACATCTGGACTTCCCACTCCAATGAGAGATAACACTGACACCAGGACCTGTGGTGTAGACTAAAAGGACAAGGTGCTGAAGACAGCTCTCACATTCCTAGTTTCAGATTCAGCTCCTGCCTCTTCCTTCAGTCAGGTGAATTCTACTGGGGATCAGATCCCCTGGGCCCCTACTTCCTGCCACAGTCAGCTTCCTGCCCACAGAGACATCTGTGTTCCTTTCTCCCAGTGGATGATGTGACAGGGAAGTAGCTGCCTAGGGGGGGCCCAAGTGTTTCAGCTCCTTTGGATGTAGGTGGACCACATGGCCAAGCTCTCCATAATGGAAAGTGAACAAGCTCCCATGGGACACTGTCCATGCTCTTCTCCAGTTGGCTTTTGGTTTCCAAGGACTTGGGCCCTACTGCATGGAAGAGCTTTGATATGGCAGGAGCCTGGGTCCCTGTATCACTGCTGGAGGAAATCCTCCCGCCTACTGGGAATCCTTCACTGGACTGTTAAATGAGAATCAGTGAACTCCTATTGTGTTAAGCCCCTGACGTAATTCACTTATGGCTACTAATACTTCAAAGTTCTTCTAATGCAACAAGGAAGAGCTTCAGTGAATTGCTAGAATTCCCTGTGTCTCCACCTAACACTAAGCAAACATCCATTTCTGCTGAACTCTATCAGCCAAAAGAGTGACAAATGATTATGTATAAATGGTTCCGGTTACTGAGGGTTAATTACTCTGACACTTGTACCTGGGGAAAACACGTAAAAATCAGGAAAGAAGTTGCCTCCATTCTCTCCCTTCAAATAAAGGAGGAAATATATATATATATATATATATATATATGGCCATTTTGAAAATTTGCTCCAGAGTTTAAAATTCTTAGGTTTACCACTGAGTCACCAAATCACTATATAATAAAACATCAGAGTGAGAGAAAAACAACAACAACTCAGATTTCTTTGTGGTCACAGAAACTGTTAATTCTCCTGTGTAGACATGCAAGTTTGAAGAGTAGAGGGGATGTATTGTGATTCGTGTGCTTGTAGGTGAGGATTTGAAAACAGCAAACTTTTATTTATATTGGTAAAAGGCAATATACAAGCCACAGGAAGGGAAAGAACAGCTTGCCATGGCATTTTTGGGCAATTTCACAGGCTGCTGATCAGTTTCAAAGGATTGCAACATACAACAGATAAGAAGTAGTCTGGAAAGAGGTGAGGGGCAGGACCATTTACAGGAAGGAGAGAGGAATCCTCTATGCCACTGGAGGGTATCAGTTAGTTTCAGTAGTTCTCAATTTACAAATGAGTTACATTTCAATTTGCATTGTCATTTATTCATTCATTCCTTTTATAAAGGCTTTGAGTGACTTGTTTACTAGCATGGTTATAGCTTTGGAGATAAAATGATAAATAAGATAAAGGTCTTGCTGTGAAAACAGGTATACTACTCTGGATATATAAACAAACAATTTTGAGACAAGAGAAATCTCATAACAAAAGTATGAAAGTCAGTTGTTTGGAACAAAGAACATGTTTTCTTTAATAAATAAAGTTATTAAGAATGGCTGGAGTATAAAACCAATGGGCCAAAATCTGTTTGATCCATAATGTATCTAAAACACAGTGAAAAGGGATTCTTTCAGCTACATCTTACTGTCTTTCGTCTTGCTGTCTTATTTTCACAAAAGATTAAGACAAAGTAGGGCAGTCCTAAGCATGAGTAACCTGTTATCCTTCTGTATTTAAATAAAATACAATCTTTACACATCAGTTGCTTCTGCAGCACTCCCATACTGGAGAACTCCCTTGTAATAAATGAGCTCTACAAATTCTTCATTTTCGAGGTGACGCCAAGCCTTCTCTTGAGTGAGGGAGATTGGCCATTGTTGAGCAAACCTAGACCCATGAGTGGGAGTGTTTGGAGGCTGGCAGTTTTGAAAGTGGGTGTTAAGGTACCTCTGAGCTCAGGGGATGTGAACTCCAGTGTCATCCCAGCTGGTATAGTAAACAAGAAGATAGTTCTGGAAAACTGCTTCAGGCAGCCTTCTGGCAGGAGACAGATGGCACACTCAACTGGGATTTTGAGAAACTTTATAGAAGGGACTATTTACAGAGGTGTGAGCAGGGCTAAAGGAACCCACAAGCAATGTTGAGGCACTCAGAGGCTGACAGTAGTGGGAAGCTGTTACATCTCTGGGTCTGAAAAGGAGTATTAGTCAGGGTTCTCCAGAGGAAAAGAACCAATAAGGTACGTATATATGTATGTATGTATGTAGACACGTATATGTTTATTATAAGGAATTGGTTCATGTAGTTATGGAGGCCAAGAAGTCCCTAGAGCTGTAGTTGGCAGCCTGGAGACCAGAAGAGCCAACAGGTTTGAGTTTCAGCCTGAGGTGGAAGGTCCAAGAAGCAGGAGAGCTGACGGTGTTGTTCCAGTCCTCGTATGAGTCCAAAAGCAGGAGAAGACTGATGTCCCAGCTCGAAGACAGTCGGATAGAGAGAAAGAATTCTCTTTTATTCAGCCTTTTCTTTTACTCGGACTTTCAACAGATTGGATGAGACCCGCCCACACTGAGGCGAACCATCTCCTATACACGGTCCACTGAGTCAAATGTTAATCTCATCCATAAACATTCTCCCAGACACACTCAGAAATAACATTAACCAAATGTTTGGGCACGCCATGGCCCAGTCAAGTTGGCATATGAAATTAACCGTCATGGGGGCAAAGGTGAATAGTGTTACTGGTGTGAGCTGTAATAGCGGGTCTTGGGAAAGGATCTGTAATTGAGAGAGATCCAGATGCTATCAGAACAGCTCCCAGGCAGAGAGGTGAAGAAACACTCTGATATTTCTCTCTGTACCCCTCATTTCCTGCCAGTGCCTCCCAATGGCCCAAAGGAACCAAAAGCCAGTGGACCATGGAGTCTGAGTGATGTAGCCAGTGGTATGGAGAGAGGTCAGCCTCCTGGGGCTCCAAACGGGTAGACAAAAGAGAAGAGTCTGGGGAAAGGGCAAATGGAGACTACCACATTCAGCAACTTCACAGCTGTTTTTGGAAGTACAGCCCCCCCCCCTTAAAGTAGAGCATTCCTATGAAACCTTTTGTAAGCCAAAACGGCACAACGTGAAAAAGCAATTACCGTTCATTTGTATGTAAACACGTTTGAGCATTTCTAGACCCCCCAAATAATTTCTCTTATCCTTTTCTGATACCGTAGGACACATCTTGCTAATAGATGCACAAAATAAATCCACATAAAGCATAGATGTTCACAGACATGGTTCACAGCTATGGAGACTGGATGCTGAGATGCTGAGTATGGTGGGAGAAGGAGCTTGGGGGCGGGGGGTCAACTCTTGCTGCTCAGGGTGCCTGCCGCCTCTATCACAGCTCGCTGCAAACCACGCTGAATGCTATTTTCACTTTTTGCCTTTTTTCCTATAAGCGAAATGGTCTCGAGATTTCTTTCAGTTAGTGAAAGCAGATACCAGCATAAGTCTCCCCTAAAAGCAAAGTGGTGTAACGCAAGCTTTCCAAAAGTGAGGAGTACCTGTACCTAGTAAGGAAAACCCTGAAAATAAGACAGTTACTCATGGCCAGGACTGTTCAGAGTTATTTAGTCTCAACATTCAACAACGTTAAGCATTCAACAAGAAGGGGACTTGTTTTGTATCCCATATACAGTCTTTGAGGCATACCAATTGCATATGGCTGCGTTTATTAGTTAGAAATCTGTAATTCTGAGAATGTATTTGCGTATACGTATCTAACTTCTTCTTTGAGGCTTTAAGCTATTGTAGGGAAAACATTGCCTTAGAGTTTTATTTCCCCAACAATGCCTTGAACATGGTAGGTGTTCCATCAATATTTGCTGAAGTACTATTCAACTTTTTTCTTCGTACCTCATAGAAATGAAATATAAAAAAACAAGAAAGTTCTCCTAGGTGTCATATAGAATCAGCCAAGGAGATTTTTAGCACAGCAGGTAGTGAGAAGAGAGCTAAATTGCTTAGTCTAAGACTTCTTAGAGCTCATTCATTCAACAAATATTTATGGAGCACTCACGCTGTACCAAACACTGTGTTAGGCTCTTGAGATACAAAGATAACATTTTCAATGAAGAAATTTACTCAGTACGTGAACCACTTGGTTACTTACGGCATGTAACCAGCCAATGGACACGATTAAAAAGAAAACCATAGGTGCAAAATGGCGTCACTTCGGCCAAGTCACCAAACAGAGGCTTCGTACCTAACCTTACTGCACTTTCAACCTCCCCCAGAAATGTGCTCTTAACTGGTCAGTCAGGAATTTTCTGGTCAGTCAGGAATTTTCTGGTCAGTACCAATAATGTGGTCAAGCACATGGGCCTTCTCCATCCCCCAAAGGAAGATGAGGTGATCCACCTACTAGGAACCTTCTGCCCCCAAATGAAGGCAACCTCACCTGAAATAATCCCTTTTTCTGTTTATGACTTCCTGTCTTTAAAAACCTTTCCCTTTCCTTAGCCCTTTGGAGCTTCCCCCTACTTGTGAGATGTGATTCTGCCTGAATCATGAATGGTTTTGTATAGCCAATTAGATCTTCAAATTGAATATATATTTTTTTAACACTACACAGCAGATTGGATCAGCCTTATAGAGGTCTGAATCGCTTAAGCCCATGAAATGGGTTGTTATGACCTGTTTATTTCAAGCATGTAGGAACACCCTTCGTTTTGCTGTCCACAGCCCTACTGCAGGTTTATTCCTCAACAGAGCTCGGTTTTGTGTCTAACACAGACACGGGGCTAAAGATCATGACCAAACCATTTAATAAAGTTATGTGCCATTTACAGTGACTCCCAAAGCCTTGAAATTGAAGAGTGCAAGTAGGAATAACAGTCACAGAACAGTTAGGCTTTCTTTAGCATTGTCAAATGCCAGCACATCCCTTGGGGAAGCGTCTTTTGTATCTGCAGACAAAATAATGTCCCCATCCACCAATTTCAGCTGGCTTTTGCTTCTGAACCCTAAGGCATGAAAAGCTGTTATTAAGGAGCCAAGAATACTCAAGAGGGAAAGGATAGTCTCTTCAATAAATGGTGTTGGGAAAACAGGATAACCAGATGCAGGAGAATGAAATTAGACTCTTATCTTACATCATTCATGAAAATTAACTTGAAATGTACTGAAGACTCTGATATTGTGACTTACAATAAGGAATACTTATTTGGTCTTCCCTTTTTTTTGTCATGGAACTCCAAAACCCTTGGAATTTCCTAAGTGATTAGAGACATAAAGGTGTCTACTGTTATGTAAATGGTGACTTCTGGAAAACCCCTTAGCTCGCCTAAGGATGCAGGTTGGTTGCCAAGGGGCCTAACCATGTGGTTAGAGGGTTGGAATTTTCAGTCCCACACCTAGATTTGGGATGGGGTGCTGGGGCCCTAGACTGAGTTCAGTCTTCACTAGCCAATGATTGAATCAATTATGCTCTAACAAATCCTCCATGAAAACCTGAAAAGAGAGGATTCAGAGAACTTCCAGATCGGTGAACGTGTGGAGGGGCTCAGAGAGTGGCATGCCTGGAGGCAGCATGAAAACTCTGAGCCACGCCTTGCCCTAAGCATGTCTTCCGTATGCCTATTCGGCAGATATATCTTTTTATGATAAGCCGGTAGTCTAGTAAGTAATATATTTCTTTGAGTTCTGGGAGCTGCTCTAGCAAATTAATTTAACCCAAGGAGGGGGTTGCTGGAACCTTTGATCTATAGCCAGGGGTGCCAAAGCTCGGGGAACTACCTGGATTTGGGATTGGCACCTGAAATGTGTGTGTGTTTGGGGGGGGGGCAGTGTTGGGAAGGCTGAGCCCCTACCCTAGAGTTATCTCCAGATACTCCAGGTAGATATTGTCTGAATTAAATTGAATTGAGTTGTAGGACCCCCAGCTGGTGTCAGAGATTGGCTTGGTGGTGTGGAACACACGTCCAGGTGCGCTAACACACACACACAGACACAGAGGAAAAATTACATCAAACCAAAAAGCTTGTGCGCAGCAAAAGAAACAATCAATAAAATGAAAAGGCAGTCTATGGAATGGGAGAAAATGGCTGCAAATCACGTCTCTGATAAGGGGTTAATACCTAAAATATAAAAAGAACTCACACAACTTAATAGCAAAAAACCCCAGATAATCCGATTTAAAAATGGGCAAAAAACCTGAATAGACATTTTTGCCAAAGAAGACATTCAGATGTCCAACATGCACGTGAAATGGTGCTCAACACCACTAGTCATCAGAGAAATGCAGATCCAAATCACAATAAACGATCACCTCACACCTGTTAGAAGTGGTATCATCAAAAAGACAAGAGAAGACAAGTGCTGGCAAGGATGTGGGTAAAAGGGAACCTTTATGCACTACAGATAGTTTTAAACTGGTGCAGCCACAGTGGAAAACACTATGGAGGTTGCTCAAAAAGTTAAAAATAGAACTACCGTATGATCCAGCAATCCTACTTCTGGGTATATATCCAAAGGAAATGAAAACAGGATATTGAAGAGATATCTGCATTCCCATGCTCATTGCAGCCCTAGTCACAATAGCCAAGATAAGGAAACAGCCTAAGTGTCCATCAGTGGATGATTGGATAAAGTAGATATATATATTATTGTAATATCTATATAATGTATGTTATATATATTATAACATATCTATGTTATATATTTGAATATTATTTAGCCATGAGAAAGAAGGAAATCTTGCCATTTGTGACAACATGGATAGGATGTGATGTCACTATGTTCAATGAAAAAAATCCAAGAAAGACAAATACTGTATAACTTGTATATGAAATCTAGAAAGCTGAACTCATAGAACCAGAGAGTAGAATGGTGGCGACCAGGGGCTGCGGAGGGGTGGGGGAAATGGGGAGATGTTGGTCAGTGAATATAAACTTCCAGTTATAAGTTGAATAAGTTCTGGAGATCTAATGTACAGCATGGTGACTATAGTTAATAATACCGTATTATAGACTTGAAAGTTGTTAAGAGAGTAAATCTTAAATGTTCTCACCACAAAAAAGAAATGGTAATTATGCGACAGGATGGGGGTGTTAGCTACTCTATGGTGGCAATCATTTTGCAATATATAAGTGTATTGAATCAACACACTGTACATCTTAAAGTTACACAATGTTGTATGTCAATTATATCTCAATAAATCTGGGAGTAGGGTGAAGAAAAGCTGTTGTTTATTTGGGTGGGTTCTCTCAAAGCAATACAGCCCTGACTTCTAACTTCCTTTTCTAGAACCCTGTCTTGCTTCCATAATGCTGGGAAAGTGGATTGGAGTCCCCTGCTGTTTGTGTCAAATAGCAATTTTTTTATGTTACTCTATTATAAATGCTGCTCAGACATTTTGAGTCGAAACTGTGAAATACCCCTTCTTGTCTTCCCATTATCCATTCTATTACTGGATTTAAGACTTGTGAATAATCCCATATGTGACCTTGGTTAGAGGGTTCTTTTTTTAACCAGGACAAAAACCAATTGAGTGATCTCTTCATGTAGGGTGTGCCAGTCGTTGAGTATCCTACATACTTTTAAAGAGCTTTATTATTTGATCTCAAAATATTCTGTAACAGGATGGGATATATTTTCTTCAGAATTTAACCTTATGTTCATTATATCTATCATGGGCTGTGAGACATGTATTAGAATTACTGAACTAACATCAATCAGAGTTTTATCTTGAGTAGTGTCCATCAGAAAGGAAAATTTGCCAGGTTTCTTAAGGTGATCACTAGTAATATATTTTAATTAATTTGCTGATGTGCTCATTAGTTGCAATTCTGGTTTCGAAATGAGAACAATACTGATGATGTTTCTTCCTCCTCTACTTCAGATTTTTTAAAATCAGATAAATGTAGTTTTTATTTTATAGGTACTTGTATACATCTTTATAGATTATAAGCTCTTTGAATTGTGAGATATTATTCCCCCCACAACCAGCCCCAAATACAGTAACTTACAATAAGAGATTCTCGGTAAATGTTGGTGGAATTGAATCAACATGACTTTTTGAAAACTAACATAGAATAACAGAAATTAAATATAAGGCTGGGAAGGTAAATTTGAGGATATCTCTCAGGAAGTATAATAAGGGGACATTGATATGGAAAAAAAAAAGAGAAAAGTGAATTAGGGAATCTAAATAGATTAATAAAACTCTAGAAATCAAAAAAAATAGAGAAATGAAAGAAGGATATTATCAAATAAATTACACACGAGAAATTCCAAGAACTGAAAAACATGTATTTACAGATTTAAAGGGCCCGTTGAGGGCTGAAACAAATGAAGAAAAAACTCACATCAACTCATATAATAGTGAAATTTTAGAACCTGGAATAGGAAGCAAGCTTGAAGACTGCTAGGGGAATGAGAAGATCAAAGACCAATGATTAGTAATCATTTGGGGCTGGATTTTTGAACTGCAAAGTCAGTAGCTATAACATAACAAAATGGCACTTTGAAAATTCTGAGGTAAAAATCAATCCAACCTAGAATTCTACACAACAAAGCTAATATGAATCAAGTATCAGAAGAAAATGAAATGTTTTGTGGCACACAAGATCTCAAAAGTCTACTTTCCATATAACCTTTCTCATGAAGTGACAGGAGGATGTGTTCCACCCAAACAAGAAAGTAAATCAATAAAGAGGAAGACAGTAGTAGATCCAAGCAACAGGAGATCAAAACAGGATCAAAGGGACTTTCTAGTATTGTGATGAAAAAAAGATCCAGGATGAAAGCTATGTTTGAGGCTCAGGGGCCCAGAGTTCACATTATATCAGATGGTTAGGGAGTTCCAGGAGAGATATTGATGATGAAAAAATAAAATAATTACAATCCTTTATGGTTTGCTCATGCTAAGATAATTTATTTTACATCTATGTAGGAATGCTAAGGGGAAAAAGTCATGGTATTATAGAAAACCACATGAAAACACTAAGGCAATTATAAACTCTAGAAAAACAAAAAATTGTATGAGACAGTAAATATATAATATTCTGTATCTCAATTTGAATAATTTAAACAATGATAATGATTACTGGGAACATGAAAAAGATAGTATGTACATGTACATGTATAAGAAAGAAAGTATAAGAGAGTTAAATTTTCATCTCTATAAAAGAAAGACAAGAATTTGTTGTTGAATGTAAAAATCATAAAATAGTAGTATAAGCCTATTGTTTAAAAATATGTGGTACATATAAAAAGAAACAGAAAAGTTGAGAGTAATTATCTCCACAAGTGAGCATAACTCACAGGTGGGGAATAGTGGAGTTGAGGAAAAAATAAAAATTTTCCCCAAATTCATACAACTATATTTATATTACATGTGTGTGTGTGTATATATATATATATATATATGTACATATATATATACACATATATAAACTATATTTAACTATATATTGAGTTTGAAAGAACCACTAAATTATAATCCTTAATAATAGAAATAATTGAAACTAATATCTACACATTGGATTGTGTGTGTGCATGCACACACACACACACACATATATACTCACCTAGATACGTACTGTTTAATATTAGTCACATGTGCTCTTGAGCACTGGAAATTTACTAGTCCAAATTGAGATGTGCTATGAATATAAAATATACACTGGATTTTGAAGACCTGGTACCAAACAAAAATTATTTTTTTCCATTCTCAATATTATTATTTTCCATTTTTAAAAATTTTGATAAGAATATTTATTTATTTATTTATTTATTTTTTAAAATATTTTATTTATTTATTCGACAGAGATAGAGACAGCCAGTGAGAAAGGGAACACAAGCAGGGGGGTGGGAGAGGAAGGAGCAGGCTCATAGCAGAGGAGCCTGATGTGGGGCTCGATCCCATAACGCCGGGATCACGCCCTGAGCTGAAGGCAGACGCTTAACGACTGTGCCACCCAGGCGCCCCTGATAAGAATATTTAACATGAGTTCTACACTTTGACAAATTTTTAAGTGTACAATACTATATTGTTCCCTATAGTTCGATATTGTGCAGCAGATTTCCAGAAGTTACTCATCTTGCATAACTGAAACTTTATACCTGTTGAACAAAATCCCATTTCCCCCTCCCCCTAACCTTTTGCAACCAACATTCTACTCTCTGCTTCTGTAAGTTTGAGTATTTTAGGTACTTCATATAAGTGGAATCATGCAGTATTTGTCCTGTCACTGGCCTGTTTCACTTAGCATAATGTCCTTCAGTTTCATTCGTTTTGTCACATATGGTAGGGTTTCTTTCTTTTTAAAGGCTAAATAATATTCCATTGTATGTATATACAGTATTTTCTTTTTTCATCTATCTATTGATGTCCATTTTGGTTGTTTTCCTATCTTGACTATTGTGAAGAATGCTGAAATAAACATCTGTTAGTTATATTTTTTATTTTTTGAAAAAAACTTTATACTATTTTCTACAGTGGCTGCACCATTTTACATTCCCACTAGCGGTGTATAAGGGTGAAAAAAACCTTTTTAAAAACGCAAATAAATGGAAAGACATTCTGTGTTCATTAATTGGAAGACTTAATATCTTTAAAATATTCGTACTACCCACAGCAATCTACAGATGCAATCCTATCCCCATCAAAATCCCTGTGGTATTTTTTACAGAAATAGAAAGAACAATCCTGAAATTTATGTGGAACCACAGAAGATCCCAAATAGTCCAAGCACTCTTAAGGAAGAAGAACAAACCTAGAGGCATCACACTCCTTTATTTCAAAATATATTACAAAGCTATAGTAATTAAACCAGCATGGTACTGGCTTTAAGACTGACATATGGACCAATGGAAGAGAAGTCTAGAAGTAAATTCATGCACAACGGAACTTCAACAAGGGTGTCAAGAACACACGAAAGGGAAAGGATAGTCTCTAAGAAATGGTGGGAAAACTGGATATCCACATGCAAAATAATGAAATTGGATCTTTATCTTATGCTACACACAAAAACTAATTCAAAATGGATTAAAGGTTTAAGCATAAGACTGGAACCTGTAAAACTCTTAGAAGAAAACATAGAAATCTTTGACATTAGTCTTGGCAATGATTTTTTAGATAGAAACCACAGGTAATAAAAGCAAAAATAGACAAAAGGAGCCACAGCAAACCAGAAAGCATCCGCATAACAAAGGAAACTATCAACCAAATGAAGACAACCTTTCAAATGGTTCTCCCATTTGCAAACCCTCTATCTGATAATGAGTTAATATCACTACTGTATTTTTATATTGATTTAGTGGTAATATTTGTGATATATTGGGCTACAGAAAATAAATAATTAAATCTGTCTTACCTGTTACTTTTGCTTGTTGCTAAATGTGTCTACTAGAAAATTTAAAATCACACATGTGGTGCTCTTTCCACCATCTTGGAGCCTGTGGAGTCCAGCTGGGGACAGAACTAAAACAACAAATATGTGTAGAAGGCTGTGGTCCAAGGCCATGTTTGCTGGCTATAAGCAAGGGTCTCCAGCACCAGAGGGAGCACACAGCTCTTCTTAAAATTGAAGATGTTTATGCTCGAGATGACACTAAATTCTTTCTAGACAACAGATGTGCTTATGTGTACAAAGCAGAGAACAACACAGTGACTCCTGGTGGCCAATTGAACAAAACCAGAGTACTACGGGGAAAAGTAACTCATGTTCATGGAAACAGTGGCAAGGTTCGTGTCAAATTCCGAAGGAACCTTCCTGCCAAAGCTGTTGGCCACAGAATCCGTGTGCTGCTGCCTCAAGGACTTAAACTTACTGAAAAGTAGATAAATAAAGGTGTAGATTTTAAATAAATAAATAAATAAATAAATAAATAAATAAATACAATGACATATGTGGCTTGTGTTATATATTTTTGGATTCCTTGTTCCTTCACTGTAGGGACCGTACTTTATCCATTTATTGATACTTAGAATGGTGCCTAGCATATTTGGGGTGATAAAAAAAAATTTGCTTAATGAAGTAATGAACACCACAATGATTTTTTGGATTGTGATTGGTCAGGACTCTCACTGCCTATACCAGAAAAATCTCAAACTAACAGTGGTTCGAATAATTTAGATGTTTATTTTTGACAAAAAAGAAGTTTGGAGCTAGGCACCTGGGCACCATGCCGTGACTCCTCACACTCTTGGGGGGGCAGAGGCTCCTCCAGCTTTCTGCAACCTCATCTTTGCTTTCAAATATGCTCATCAGATAAAGAATTGTAAATGATGCCAAAATAGACTAGAAGTAAATCTGTGTTTACCTCCATTATAATCCATTTTAGTGAAAGAGCTTCTATGGGGGGTAGATCACAGAGAGCATCCAGATACATTGTTTTTGAAATATTTACACTTAAAAGGGAAATGTTTTAACTTAGGTACCTAGAGGAATGTGTAGTCAGCGTGTCTTATAGTCTCTCCTTCAAATATCAGATGTTTCAGGCAAGCTCTTGCCAAGGGCTGGATCAGAAGCAGGACTGAAATCTCCCAGGAGTGCCTGTAGAGCCTCTGTTTTGTGCTGTTGATTAAAGAGAGAGCCATATGCTTTAGGTAACAGGTGTGCAGGTGGCAAAGCCGACATTCTGTTGCGCAAATTTCGTTATCCTGACTGGTATGCTAGCCCAGATGGGGGGCTACGGTATTTGTGCACAACAGCTGATAACAGGGTGTCTGTGCAAAGCCAGCATTTACTCAAAAAAAAAGAGCCTTGAGTCAAGGCAAGCACTTGAACAAGAATTTGGTTGAAAATGCTTGCCCAAGGAGAGGATGAGTAAGTTTTGGACTGGCAAAAGGCAGGTGGAACCATCTGGTAGTTTCAACCATAAAATACCTTACACAGAGTCTGGGTAGGAGAATGAGTTTTAGAAGGGCAGACCCTAAAGAGTTAGCAATGAGATATATTCCAAGATTCTGAATAAGTCAAGCTGAGGCTAAGGGTTTTGTTCTGTTTGAACTTTGGAGACAGTTCTAGTATCTTCGGTGATTATGGTTTTTGTTTCTTTAATGTTCAGGTAGCCTGATAGCAAATTTCACTCACACTATAACTTGGATGTGTGGTATAAATTCAACTCTTTTAATTTGTTTTTCTCTGGTTTATTTCCCCAAGGCTTCCCTAGTTGTGTCTTTCTACATCAAGCTTCTGGCTTGGTTGGAAAGGATCCTCTCTCCACCTAGGAGAACTGTATGCTCTAGGTTCTTCAAGGTTGGCCAGTGCCACACCAAAGGACAAGAATTTGAAAAATCTTCTCTCAAGATGATGGCTTGCGTTGCTTGGCTTATGTTGCATAATCCCTTTGGATGTCAGAAGCTGAGTGTTCCTGCGGTATTTCTCTTTGAATCCTATTTGTAATATACTCTCTTATTTCTTTAGGGAGATGGATTCCAGGGAAGCCAGATGAAGGTCATTTATTTGTCAAGGCAAATGAGGAAATCGCACTGAACTTTTAAAAAGCACACCCACCCTTTCAGCTAATCCCTACCTACTTGATTCTAGCAGTTCGCTGTTGGCATGATCTGGGACTCCTAGATTATAAGACTTCTGAGAGCAGAGATCCTGGTCGTTGTTTCCCACTGTACAGCAAGCTCCTCAGACACTACTTTAAGGACTCAGTAATCAACCAGTAAATATTTTTTGAATGAATGAATAAACCATGAAGAATTTGGAATCTATACCCAGATGGAACAGATTAACCCAAAGATGACTCACGTTCATCTAAGTCCAAGAAAACTCATTTTCTGTAATGTTGAGAAGAAAATAGATGTAGACCATTGAACAGATGAATTGTAAACTAGTGAGTCTCTAATTTGGGGCAGATGCAGGACACTTCAGATTAAATGTTGTGTGGATTGCACTTTGAAAATATCCTGAATGCACTATGTCTGAAGAGAACATTAGGGGAAATAATTTGGCAAAAATTGGAGGCCATCCATAAAATGGTATAGAACTCCACACACGTGTGCACACGTGCGCATGCACACACACACGCGCACACACACACACACACACACAATCTGAATTAGATCAGTGGATTGTATCAAAGTCAATATCTTGGTTGTGCTGTTACACTGCAGTTTTACAAAATGTTACCATTGGAGGAAACTGGGCAACATGTACAAGGACCCTCTCCGTATCATTTCTCACAATTGCATGTAAACCTACAATTATTTCAATAGAATTCCAATAAAAGCAAAAAATAATACTAAACAGAGAGACGAGACCATGGCAAGAAGGCTTATCAAAACTACAAGGACACCAAAATTGGAGACCACTCAATTAACATGGGGATACAGCAAGCTCTACTTGTGGGAGCTTTCTTAGCTTTAGATAATGGAGCAGATGCTTAAAATGAATATTTTCTCTAGAGTCAACACTAGGATCCGTAAAATTTTAAGAGATCATGGAAGATTTAAAGTGAAGAGAAAGAATTCATGAAGTCAAGGAAGTCTGATGTTCCTGGTACCTTTTTGCAGGGGTCACATCGGAGGGGGCTACTCTTCATCTCCTTATTGTTGGCCCTGACAGTTCAACTTAATATTCACTTTGAGGTTTATGTAATCCAGTTTTAGAAAAAGATGTTTTTCTTTTTAACTTTGCCAGTTTTTTCCTTTTCCTTATTAAAAGTCTTATTAGGGGCACCTGGGTCTGACTCTTGGTTTTGGCTCAGGTCATGATCTCGGGGTTGTGAGATCGAGCCCTGCCTCTGGCTCTGTGCTCAGTGGGAAGTCTGCCTCAGATTCTGTCTCTTCCTGTCCCACTCTCTCTCTCTCATAAATACATAAATAAAATAAAATAAAAATAAAAGTCTTTACTGAAATATAGGATTATCCAGAGAGGGCATTTAAGAAGGGTTTATCTATAGTTTATCTGTAATTTTCGGCTAGGTGGATTGAGATAGATGCCTTGAGACCACTCTTTAATTCCTTTGCTCATCTCCTGTAATATTAGTAGCTTTATTTCATAACCCCACATACATAGTTTTGTGTATAATCAGATTCATTCGATTTTAGTGTTGTTTTGTTGCAATAAGTGTTAGATATGACAAGATGGAAAAGTCCTTCAATTTGATAACATAACAAAATCAATGTTTTCATTTGTCTGTTGTCTTTTGAAGCTGTCCATATGTACGTTCAATTTTTATATATTTACAGCAATATTATAACTCTAATTTGAAGTTATTCATTTTTACTTAGCATTATATCACCTGATTCTCCATTTTTGTTCTATGGATTCATTCATTCATCTTTCCCAATTTTGACCCAGCAATTGCACTACTGGGTATTTACTCCAAAGATACAGACGTAGTGAAAAGAAGGGCCATATGCACCCCAATGTTCATAGCAACATTGTCCACAATAGCCCAACTGTGGAAGGAGCTGAGATGCCCCTCAACAGACAAATGGATAAAGAAGATGTGGTCCATATATACAATAGAATATCACTCAGTCATCAGAAAGAATGATTACCCAACATTTGCATCAACATGGACGGGACTGGAGGAGATTATGCTAAGTGAAATAGTCAAGCAGAGAAAGACAATTATCATATGGTTTCACTCATTTGTGGAACATAAGGAATAACAGGAAGATCGTTAGGAGAAGGAAGAGAAAAATGAAGGGACGGGTAAACAGAGGGGGAGATGAACCATGAGAGACTATGGACTCCTGGAAACAAACGGAGGGTTTTAGAGGGGAGGAGGTGGGGGAATGGGCTAGCCCGGTGAAGGGTATTAAGGAGGGCACATATTTCATGGAGCACTGGGTGTTATATGCAAACAATGAATCATGGAACACTACATCAAAAACTAATGATGTACTGTATGGTGACTCACATAACATAATAAAAAATAATAATAAAAAAATAAAATACCTATTTTGAAAATAGAGGGGGAAAAAAAGAAAACAGAGAAGAGCAAAGAAGTAAAGATTACTTACTAGTCAGTGATAATCACTCTTGATTAGAGATGCAAGCAAAGTTCATCCCACATTCACTCAATTTGCCATCAGTGAGTCACGATGAGATTCATTTAGTCCTTGTGGCTTCATGCAGCCATGTCTCGTGAAACTACCGAGAGAGATGAATCTTCACTCTTCTTGTTTTCTGTAGATGAAATTTTAAAGAACCATTGCCAAACCTGTCATTCAATTTTCCAACAAGTGTTCAGTCAGCTAACGTATGCTAAAAACTGTCAGGGTGATTCCACACGTTAAAGGAATCTGTGCGCCCATTAGGAGGGAGGATTGATATATAATGTTAGACTAGGCTGATCTCATCAGGAAGCTGGACCAGAAGGAGAGGCCCATTTTTTCTCTCTGAATAAAATGAATTATGTTCACCTGTTATTCTGCAAGATGACCTTCTAATGACAGTAAAAATCAATGTAGTCAGAGCCTTTGCTTCCCCTAGAATTCCTCAGCCTTGAAGCTTGAGAAGAATATAAGGCGAAAGTGAAGATTCAGATAAGGAAGAATATTCTGAAACATGACTCATTCCGTAAATGGGTGACATTAAAGTCTAAAAGAAACATTATAAAGTCTATTATATATTTGCTTTTTTCATTTTGCCTCATTTAAGAAAAAGATGATTGGTCAACTGAAGGCACTTTCTTAGACACTGTCACTGTCAGGAAAAAAAAAAAGGGCAGTATCTCTCTTTGAGGACTTAACCTTAAACAGCTCTATAGTTGCTGACCTGTCGTTGGCTAGGCCTATCTTCTCGGGGCCAAGCATAGCGCTAAAGGGAAGACCTTGGGCCTATCAGTCCACCTGCAGAGGGAAGGTCTTGAAAAGAAGTTATACAGATGCAGGCGAGAGAGTGTTCTGTGACTGCTGAGAAAAAGATTGGCTGAGGGTTTGGGTAGCTCCCCAGGGAGAAATGAACAGAACAATTTGCCTGAGAGTTTGTACTGATGAAAATGTTATCACACAGGATTCTACCTCATGAGGAGAATCTTGGTTAAAACCTTGACCCTTTGATTCAGTTTGCTTTCAGTGTGATAGCCTCTTGCTCACCCCCAGGAAGTCCTGTAGAAGACCCTGACCTTTCTTCCTGGACTCCCTGACTCAATTTCCTCTTCTGAGAGGTGAGCTTAGCATTATTTGGATGTGCACAGCATCTGAGTCCTCGAAGGGCTGCAGAATTCTGGGCTGGTTCTGGTTGTGAAAGAGAGGAATGGGTCTTCTGTAGAGAGGGGTGTCGGGACACCTTGTCTGTCTCATCTTAAAGATACCACAGGGTCTGGCTGCGTCTTTGGTTACTTGCTTGCTCCTTTTTATGTTGAGAAAAGAGGGTAGAGAAATTGGTATACAAGACTTCTGAAGTCTAGGTTTTGGCAGAAGAGATTCAATTTACCCGGGTTTTTGTTTGAAAAGCTGGAAGTTGCTAAGAGGATTCGAATACCATTATCAACTGCTCTCTTGTCTCTCTGAGGCTGAGGACCATAGATTTGTTTCTAAAATAGAATCTGTGGAATGCTATTATTGAAGGGTGCTCTCTGGGTGTGAATGCTCATATACTTCTTTCTCAGCCCATGACACGGGCTTACTGAGAAGTGTGGATGATACTAGAAGAGTATCTAGAGAGAATTTTGAGTTCCAGTGTACACTTTCTGATACGGTAAGGGCTGATAGTCCTAGGTTATACAACATTTTCCCAAGAGCTCATCTGAGCGACTGCTGCAGCTGGGCTCTTGTTCTCCTTGTAGAATATTTTTGGCCTGTAATTTTTCTTGCCAAGAGCTATGATTTTAGATGTGGAGGTACCAGCCTTCCTCAGGGGACCATCTCTGTGATCTGGGGATCTTTTAGATCTGTTATAAATGCCCTGACTCCTTATAGCTGCTACAATAACCAAGCAAGTCCTATATTCACTAAAATAGCCCAGAGCTCCTAAGAAATAGCCCTATCACTAATGTGAGCAAGTTCTATTTGATTTAAGACCAACCAACCAATCAACAAATAACGCTGTGAAGGACAGGTTTAAGCCATAAACCCAAGTCGTTCGTTGAGATTTCCAATGGAGATCTCCAAGAGGCCTAGTGATTCCGTTAGCTGATGGGGACTGATTTAGAGCGGCAATGTAATAAACCTGCAAGGGAAAGGTAAGTTCCAGCCTGGAGTGAGATCTGGGCATAGGCAGCTGATTCAGCTAATTTGTCTGTCGGGTCAGCTGCATTCGAAATTTGGACCAAGCAAACAGGTACTTTTTTTCTTCTCACTGAGATCCTCCTTCTCCTTTCCCCTCTATTCCATAGGACCATGAAATGCATTGACTTGCTTTACATAGTAAAGGTTATAAAGTGAAGGCTTATTGATCTTACTTCCAACAAAACATCTTTCATTTTCATTAAACAATATGACTAAAATCTGGTATGTTGCAAGTAATACACTTGTACTTTGCATCTTTACAATATGCTAAACATGCAGTTAAGAATGAAGCTAACTTCTCAAGCTCCATTAGAGACTACATGAGTTATTTGAATCAAACTACAACACAAATTCAGACATCAAAAAAATAAATTCTCAAAAATCCGTATCCAGGATTCTCAAATCTTCATGAGGCTGAAACTTTTTTCATATTCATTCTCCTTATAAGAGTATTAGGTCATCATTACAAATAACTTTAAAATTTAGGAAAGGATAAAGAAGAAGGTAAAACTCAGTTTGAATCCACTTACAATAATAGCATCAAAAAGAATAAAATACCTAGGAATAAATTCAACAAAAGGAGTGTAAGACTTATGTACTGAAGACTAAAAAGTGTTGTTGGAAGAAATGAAAGGAAATCTAATTAAATGAAAAAACAACCCATGTTCATGGATCAGAAGACTTAGTATTATTAAGGCGGTAATACTCCCCAAACTGATCTACAAATTCATGTGATCTGTATTAGAATCCCAGCCGCCTTTTGTGGGGCAGAGAGAGAGAAACTGAACCCAGAATTAAGATGGAAATTTAAGAAACCCAAAATAGCTAAAACAGTCTTGAGAAAGAAAAACAAAGTTAAAGGACTCATACTTCCCAATTACAGAATTTAATACAAAGCTACAGTAATCAAGATGGTGAGGTTCTGGTGTGAGTCTGGACATACAGATCAATGAAATAGCATTGAGAGTAGAGAATTAAACCCTTACATTTATGAATTTGTGATCAACTGATTTTTGACACGGGTGCCAAGACCCTTCAACAGGGTAAAAACAGTCTTTTTAATAAATGGTGCTTGGACAATGGATAGCCATGAAAAAGAATGAAATTTGACTCCTTCCTCAAATATTAACTCAAAATGGAATATAGACCTAAATATAGGAGCTAAACTATAAAACTCCTTGAAGCAAACATAGGCATAAATTTTGTGACCTTAGATTAGGCAATGAGCTTTTAGATATAACACTGAAACCACAAGCAACAAAATAAAATATAATGGAATGTAATCAAAAATTAAAACTTTTGTGCTTCAAAGGACACTATCAAGAAAATAAAATGGGAGAAAATATTTGAAATCATGTGTCTGATAAGGGACTTGTATATAGAATATATGAAGAACTCCTATAACTCAATAATAAAAAGACAAATAACCTAATTAAAAAATAGGCAAAAGGGGGCGCCTGGGTGGCTCAGTCGTTGAGCATCTGCCTTCAGCTCAGGGCGTGATCCCGGCGTTATGGGATTGAGCCCCACATCGGGCTCCTCCACTGGAAACCTGCTTCTTCCTCTCCCACTCCCCCTGCTTGTGTTCCCTCTCTCACTGGCTATCTCTCTCTGTCAAATAAATAAATAAAATCTTTAAAAAAAATAGGCAAAAGATCTGACATTTATCCTAAGAGGACATACAGGCATACTTAGGATATATGGCGGGTTCAGTTCCAGACCATTGCAATAAAGCGAGAATTACCAAAACGTGGCGCAAAGATGTGAAATGAACAAATGCTCTAAGAAAAAAATGGCGCCGGTAGACTTGCTTGCTGCAGGATGGCCAGAAACCTTCAACTTGTAAAAAATGCAGTATCTATGAAGTGCATTAAAGCAAAGCCTGTACAAATGGCTAATAAACACATGAAAAAATGCTCAACATCCTTAGTCATCTGGGAAATATAAATCAAAACCATAATGCGGTACCATTTCACATCCCCTAGGATGGCTGATATAAAAATGACAGACAAGTAACAGATGTTGGGGAGGTTGTGGAGATATTGGAACCCTCATTCATTGCTGGTGGGGTTTTACATGGTGTAGCCACTTTGGAAAACAGTTTGGTAGTTCCTCAAACTGCTCAACATAGACTTATTATGTAATTCAGCAATTCTACTCCTGGGTATAGACCCAAGAAAATTGAAAATATATGTCCACAGATAACTTGCACACAAATGTTCATAAAAGAATTTTTTATAATACCCAAAAAGCAGAAATAATAAAAAAAATGTCTACCAACTAAAGAATGGGTAAATAGCAAGGTGGTATATTTAGGCAGTGGAATGCTATTCTACAATAAGAAGAATGGCAGTACTACTACATGCTGCAGCATAGAGGAACCTTGAAATGAAAGAGGCTAGTCACAGAAGTCCATACATTGTGTGATTCTATTTCTATGTCATTTCCAGAAAAGGCAAATCCATATAGATGGAAAGTAGATTAGTGATTGCCAGGGGCGGGGTAGAGGGGACAATGGGAGAGTGACTCTAATGTGTACAGAGTTTCTTTTTGGGGTGATGAAACGCCCTAATATTAGGTATTGTTGATGGTGTACAACTCTGTGGATATACAAAAAACCCTGAATTTTATACCTTAAAAGGGTGAATTTTCTAGTATGCAAATTATATCTCAATAAAGTCATTTTAAAAAATGAGTTAATCATCATTTGTAAATAACGGTGGCACTTGCAAAAAAAACCACGTAAGTCAATCTGAGACCATACTGCATACGAATAGAGCTAACCACTATTAATTAACATGGGGGGGGTACATATGCACCTTTTTCATACACACATGCACACACACATGAACACACTCACGTTATTTCCACAAAATTTCGATCAAACAGTTTGCTTTTTTTTCAAGTAACAACATAGCCTTTGCTCCAGGAATACCATGTAGCCTTCTAAAGCAGGGTTTCTCCAAAGGGTGGGAAGAGTACCACTAGGGATACTCAGGCTGATTTTAGCTAATACTTAGTTGAACATTTTTATTTTAATACTTCCCTGTTTAGGTTAATGTGTACTGAAAAATATAATTAGCACATCAAACACATGTCAGAGATATCCATCATCCAGGATGAGGATGGGTGGGAACACGTGCTTTAAAAACTGAGTCAATTTAAAGAAATGTATTAAGTATATAATAGAGCCCGACATCAGGGAAAAGTAGTACTGCAATAACCAGTTTGAAAAAAACTCTTCCAAAATATTATTTTTCACCGCATCATAGTATTGTGCTGCACGGATCTAACATCACTCAATCTCTATTGATAGGCCACTGAGTTTACGACTAGGAGTTACTTCCTGGTGAGGCCCTCCATGGCCCAGTTGGTGCCCTGTTCGCCATGGCTGGCCAGGGGTGGGTCCCTGAGGAAGAAGAAGCCAGTGAAAGCCTTTCTAGTGATTCCCAAATGCAGACTCCCTTGGTAAAGGTTTATACGTGTAGGTTCAGAATATAAATTTATCCGACGGATGCACTGAGCGTATCTGAAAGCTACATATTCTCATGGTAAGGAAGGAGAAAAGAGGGATGGCAAATAGCCATCATGCGTTAAAACACTCCCCTTCCCCTTTGTTCCCCTCACCCCCATGCCCTGCCCTCTCCAGGATTCATAACCTGATGGGTCCTGAACCAGTGATCAGGACCACTTGGGTCTGTTCCCGCAAGAGACCCTCTCTCTCTCTCTCATTGCAGTCTTTCCCTTCCGCTGCCTCCCCGAGCAAATGGGCTCAGAACAGCAAGCCCACTTTGTAAAACCAGCTCTTAGAAGGACAAAATGCCTGATCTGTGTTTAAAAGGCAACACCATGTATTTAGAAATAACCTGCTTTCAGGAAATTCAGAACCATCTTCTTAAAGTTATGCTGGAGCTAGCCAATTTCTCTTTTAGGGTCACTTGTTTGTATTAATAGAAATCCATCTGCATAAAGTGACAGTCTACGTTCCTGTTCCCCCGCCTGTCACCAGATGGAGACTTGGTCAATGTGGGATGCTGTCTTTCACACAGATGCCAGCATATATAAAAAGACAAGTTATTGGTGGAAATTATAATAGATGGAGATTAGGACCATTCTAAAACAGACTTGGATCTCTGCTTTTGACACAGGAAATGTTGTTTACACCATTTCAGTAGGATTGCCTAAAATATACCAGTTCCACGCTAAAGATAATTGCTTACACTACTTACTAACAGATAATGCATTCTTCTGAGTAAGTTTTAAAAAAAAAATTTAAAAAAAAAAAAAGAAACTCTTCCAGTTAGCATTTATTTATTTATTTATCTTTTTTTACTCACCTTTCCTTGACTATGGAGTTTTGTTTCTGCTTCTTTTCTTTCTTTCTTTCTTTCTTTGTTTCTTTCTTTCTTTCTTTCTTTCTTTCTTTCTTTCTTTCTTTCTTTCCCTCTTGCTCTCTGCACCCAACCCCAGGCTACTTACTGGCTCTGCTAAGTCCAACAGCCCCTGACAGCCGTGTGCAGCTGGATGTCAATGTCAGAGTCCCGGCAGAGAGAGGAAGGAAATGGGGCACAGATTCCAACCCCGTGGCTTCGCCGAGGATCTGGGAAAATGGATCTAGCCTACGGGCCGAGGACCAGAAAGCAGCTGATCCCGGGGAGTGACACCTTCTCCCATGCCGCTGTATATCAAGCTAGAAGCCACCTTGCCCTTTGTTTCCTGGAGGCTTCTGCTCTACAAACAGACCCATGATGCCCAGGTGCAGCTTCCCTTGCTTCTAGAAGTTCTCGGTCCATTTTTCAGACTCTCCCACTCTGCCCCGTCACAGCCCACTTGTCCATGCTCCATCCAGAATCTTGACAGTCCTTTGATCCCTCTACTCCAGAGCTTTTGTTGGAGGATCCAGAATTGGTTAGGATTACCTTTGACCATAGAACTGATCACGCAGCTTAGCTTTATAACTAGAACTCCAGACGGGGCGGCAGCCTCGGACCTCTGAATCTGCCCCAGCTCATTAATGAGTTGCTCTACCGACCTCAATGTTCAGTTTTCATCTTTGTGGTTACAAGATGGCCTTTTCCACCCCCGGATGTCAAATCTATTCCCAGGCAGGTTGAGAGATGAAGGGCTAAAGGCACAAGTCAGATGAGTCTGTCCTTTTTATTCTATCAAGAAAAGAATAATTTTCAGCAAGTATCACTCAAAAGACTCTGCTTTCAACCTATTGGCCAGTACTGAGTAACAGAGCCACCTCCGTATTAAGAGAGTTTGAGGAGGTGAATTTTTTTTAAGATTTTATTTGTTTATTTCACAGAGAGAGAGAGGGAATGAGTGGGTGGAGGGGCACCGGGAGAAGCATGTTCCCTGCTAAGCAGGGATCCCGACATGGGGCTTGATCCCAGGACACTGGGATCATGATCTGAGCCGAAGGCAGACACTTCACTTGAGCCACCCAGATGTCCCAGGAAGTGAATGTTTTGACCTGGGTACTTTGTAGCCCCTGACAAAATTTGGGTTCTATTATGAGGAAGACAAAGAGAATAGATATTGGGTTATACTGCAACTCGCCAGCCACATCCACCACAAACCAAGTTCAAGGGAAACACTGGACAACTTGAATAACGATGCTCCCGTGTGCTTGACTTCCTGTGTTACTTCTACCTGGTGGCGCCAATACCCACCTCTGACCAGAACTTTCTTGATATTTCTGGTGACTGGAATACTTAATCCCTCTAGACACGACATCAGCCTATTGGCTGCCACCCTCAGCAGTCAACTCCATTGTTAGTTCCCATTGAGTACCCCCATTAGGTTCAACCCCACTAATTTCCGTGACATTTACTTCCTGTTCTTTTCCAACCATTTCACGCTGGTCTCATGCAAGCTCACATCTTGTGACCAGGACCGCAGCAGTTTATGACAAAACAGAGTCTCACACATGGTGGGAAGCAATGAGGACTGGAGGAATCGGGAAGCTTAATTTCCGGAAGACGATATAAGAGTTTTCCATTTTTCCTGAACCTTCCATCCCAATCCCAGAGACAATCTTTTGTTTTGCTTCTGGTATGTCCTGCAGAAAACTTCTAACTGTTTATAAACATATATGGTAGAATCGTCCTAAGTGTGACACATCTGGGTGTATACTCAACACCCATTCTGTGACCCGCTATTTTTCAATGAACACTGTATCTTGTATATTTTTCCATGGCAGTTCACAGAGATCTGCCTGAAACTGCTTGGCGTTAAATGGATGTACCAAAATTTCTTAAACCGTTCTCCTACTGAAGGGCATTTAACTTGCTTCCAGTTGTTACCCATAATGCTGCAGTGAACAGTTTTCCACAATGGACTTTAATCACCTCTGTGAGTATGTGTGTTGGACAATTTCCTACAAGCGTAATAGAAATTCACATTTATTGAAAAGAATGAAATTGGGATTGTCCCAGAAAATCTTGGTTGCATAGGCACAATAATTAAAACTATTTTCTGCTCACAAACAGCCATGAAGATCTAAGTGAGAACTGATTTTCCCATTCACTATAAGCTACAATCGAAAGCCCAGGAAAATTCCTCTCTCTTTTGGTTTCTCCTTAGGGAACATTTCAATGATATTCCTGCCCCAGAAAAACCCACAAGTTAATAAAAATATATATAATATTTCTGAGTATTATACTTTTGCAAAGTGCAGAGCATTAGTGGGCATGGAGATTTTAATAATTCAAAAGAGAAAACAAAACAAAACACTTAGCCTGAAAATAGTCAGAAGACCGAACCAAAAGTGTTATGGGTTTCTTTCTATGTTTACTATATGAAGGATGCCGTTCTACTGGAAAATTTGGGCGGGGGGAATATTATTTTCATATTAAAAGAAACTTGCATATATCTTGTATCATTTCAAATTTGTGTAACTTTTAAATAAACAAGAGAGTTTGAAGATATTTTATTCTTGCTACAGGTCAGTCTGTGACCCTGGTCTCCTATGCATTGATCTCTGCAATTAGGGGTATCTCTGTGTGAAGATTTTGCTGGACGAACACATTGATTTTTCTTTCCCTTCTTCATTTTGTAAGAATGTGTGCCTATGTGTGGGCATAAACAGATTTAAAAGAACTCTACGAGGGCAATAGTGATGGAATCGGCAATGTGAACTGTCGTTAGAGTAATGCCCTACTCCGTGTTGAAGTTAAGAAATATTAAGGTCTACGGTAGTAAAATGAGATGTAAGCCCCTGAAGTTGTGGATTGATTGACTGACTGATTCCAGGTCAAGACAGAGAGTAGACCGTCAGATTTTGAAAAAATATATATTTTTTACTTATTTGAAAGAAACGGTGAACAAAATTTTCTGTCCATTTCAAAAGGACTTTCATGATGTCTCCAAGCATTTGTCGAAACCAGAAGTACAGCATTTCATAGGATCTTTCTTAAAGCTTTAAATTTCTCTGTCATGCTCGGAGGCCTACGGAATTATAGCTATTTCTTTCACCTGTCCTGATGTTATGTAAAAGTAAATCCTTTACCTTGTTTTTCTTTGTTCACAGTCCCTTTTTATAAAGATGAATGATGACCTTGTGACTTCTGAACACCAGTGATAGGTTATTTCAGGACTTTTTTCCTCAATAGAGCAGACTTTTTTTTTTAAACTTTTATCTATTTCGGAGTTGAGCATTGGCAGTATTACCCTGGCCCTCTTACTTTGGGAAACACACACACACACACACACACACACACACACACACACACACACACTATCAGCATCTTAAAGGGATTATCCCTTTAATTCTTTTTCCTTTTTTTTTTTTTTAAGATTTTATTTATTTATTTGACAGAGATAGAGACAGCCAGCGAGAGAGGGAACACAAGCAGGGGGAGTGGGAGAGGAAGAAGCAGGCTCATAGCGGAGGAGCCTGATGTGGGGCTCGATCCCATTACGCCGGGATCACGCCCTGAGCCGAAGGCAGACGCTTAACCACTGTGCCACCCAGGCGCCCCTCTTTTTTTCTTTTATACCTAAAACTCTTCATACTTCTGAAGCATTTTGTTTCTATTTGCATCTGAAATCTGTTTTATTTGGTGGCCAGCTGATACGCATTCCATTTCCATTTCCAGAATTACTGGTATTTTCAACAACCTTTCACAAGTGGGGACACTGAGGCACCAGAGGCAGTAAGGAGTTCTGCCGTGTGCTCTTCTCAGTTTTTGATGGAACTGAGATCAGTTGCGGAGCTTTTCTTTCCAACCATGCTTTCCACCCTGTTTCAGAACGGGCTCCCTCTGAGCGCCCTCATACTTTAAGTGATGGGGTTATAAATGGTGAGCAGAGTAACTGGCTGGAGAGACAGGAGAGGTGGTTGTATTCAGCCTTAGTCACTGGGGAAGGGCTAGGCAAACATTGGGTTAACGTTCACAATAGATCCTTAATCTCCGGGGAAGGAGATGACCAGCCCCTTCAATGTCACCAATAATCCGCTTCAGAGGGAGTGCTGGAAAAATCTGGATCCTAGTCTGGTTCAATTACTGTGAGAGTTGAAACTGACTCTTCACCTCTCAGTTTTCTACTTTATTTGTAAAATAAGTGTTTGTTTGGTCTTTCACACTTAAGTTCTTCTCCAGTCCTGTGTCCATTCTGTGAGTCTTGCGAGGGTGGGTTAACCCAAAGAATTATGAGAGATAATTCTAAGAAATAGCAGTGTTCTTTTGGTCTTCCACTTTTCTTTGTCGTTTGCTAATTAGAGTAAATAATTATTTTATCAAGCGATTTTTTAAAAATAGAAGTGATTCATACTACTCCTAATGACTGGTAGTTTTTTAATTAGCTTAGGGAGAAAAAAGGTATCCACTCACTTCATTCATGAAAAGTACTGAACAATGAGTACCTTTCAGTTACCACGATATCCTGCTGGTAATACAAAGCTGAGTAACACCCAGCCTCTATCGCCAGGTACACAGCGTACACGCTAGCTCTAATAAGACTAGCTCTAACGCAAAGTGTAAAATGAGTATGATGAATCAACATGAAAATTCAGGAGAGGGGGATATTGCTATCAGTAGGAAGATCTGGAAAGACTTCATGGAGAGGTTCAGCTCCTGGTACATAGGAAATATTCAGGAAATTTTTGCTATGAAATGAATGAGGTTGCATGTGAACTAGGCCATGAGGTGAAATTGGTCATCTTGAGATGAGAAAGTAGGGGATTGAGGCAGAGGGAATCATGCGGACAAAGGTGAGACATTTTGGACAGTACGGAAGACAGCTAATGTCTAGCCAGACCTGGCATCGCCACGAGCACTTTCTTGAGGCTCCTGCTTTTAGTTTGTTGGTGAGCTCTTGGACTCTGTGCACACGTGCAAGCGTGTGTGCGCATGTATGTGTGTGTGTGTGTCTCAGATCTGACATGCAGGTTGTCAGGCGAGCCTGGATTGTCAAGCAGGCCTTTTCTTGTCTGAGTCCCGCCGCCACACTAATCTCTAGATTTCTGTCCCATTTCCTGGACCTGAACCCATAGTGAGTAATCAGCCTGCATCTCAACCTCTCTCAGATATAAGCCCTGTCTCATTCTTAGTCTTTCAGCACTTTGAAGACATTGATCCACTGTCTTCTGGCCTCTCTGGTTTCTGAGATGTTCACAGTCCTTTGAACCATTGTTCTCCCCCATGTCATGTGTCATTTTTCCCTAGCAGCTTTCAAGATTTTCTTTTTCATCTTTGGTTTTCAGTAGTTTGGTTATGATATGTCAGGGGTGGTTTACTTTGAGTTAATCATGCTTGAGGTTTACTGAGCTTCTCTAATCTATAACTTTATGTCTTTCTCCAATTTTGAAAGTTTTCAGCTCTAATTTCTTTTTCATCTCTTTCTGGAATTCCCATGACATATATATTTGACCTTTTGATATGGTTTTACAGCTCCGTGGGCTCTATTTTCATTTTATTTTTTCCCTCCCTGTTCTTTAGATTGGATAATTCTTATTGATCTATCTTCAAGCTCACAGACTCTTTCTTTCCAAGATGATAATCTCCGTTCTGCTGTTGAATTTACCTGATGAATCTTTCAATTTTGAGATCTTTTATTTTTCAATTGTATAGCTTCTGATTAATTCCTTTTTTATAGTTTCTATTTTTCTGCTGAGGACTTGTTTCTTTCTGTCCACTCTAAGTAGTTTTGCCTTCCTGTTATGGATCATACTTATAACAGCTGCTTTAAAATCTCTGCGTGAGATGTCAACATCTGGGTCATCTCAGTGTTGACATATATTGCTTGTCTTTTCCCTTGAGAATCGGTCACATTTTCTTAGCTCAATGTATTTTTGAGCAATTTTGGATTTTATCCTAGTCCTCATGAATATTGTTCTGTAGATTCGTATTATAATTCTCCGGAAAGTGTTAGGGTTTTCTGTTTGGTTGTTTGTTTGATTCATCAGACAATCGACTTAGTTAAGTTCCGGCTGAAAGTGTTTTGCCTTCTGTGGGTGGTGCTTCTCATCTCAGATCATCTTTTAAAGCCTTTGTTATGCTACTTGGAGTGTGTTCCACATGTGCACCCCTCACAGATTAATCAGAGGTGGGCTGTGCTTCGGGTATCCGTTCAGCCCTCAAAGCCTTGCTGTGTCATTTTGGGTCTGCCCGTGCACGCCCTTGTGTGGGGTCATCAACAGAACTGCGGGACCCCTTCAGTAACTCTCTCCTCTCCATACTCTGGCCCACAAGGCCCCCTTCTTTCAGCTCTCAATCCAGAAAATTGGAAATACTATCTCAGTTTTAGCTGCCTCCAGCGCTGACCCCGTCCTAGCTCTGTGCTTGGGGCTGCCCTCAGGGCAAAGCTATGAGAAAAGGGAAAAAAGAGAGAGAGAGAGATCTGACAAATTCATTCCCTTGCAGGTCACTTCTCCAAGCTTCAATTTCCATCTCTAATCTGTCTGCTTTGGCTTCATTTTTTTTTTTCTTTCGGTAGTGGCTTCTTATATTTTGTCCAGAGTTTTTAGATGCGGTCTGCGGGAGAGGTAAACCGTGGTGCCCTGCTATGCCAGAGATGGGGTCTATTCATGTGGAAAAGTACATCTTCAAGGAGCGTGGAGAGAACAAAGATGAGAGCAGGATGGGACAGGGTGGAGAGAAGGATGTTTTAGAAAGAGAGGGCTTGCTTGAAGGCCATGAGCAGAGACCCAGAGGAGAGGTAAAATTATCAGGATAGCCTGCCTCTGTCAAAGATGAAACGATGCTAAAAGGACTCTGAAAGTTGGGGACGTGTGGGCAGATGGCGGGGCGGCGGGGGGGGATTGGAACTGGGAGACGTGGCCTGTGAGGAAATGCATTTCCCAGGTTTCTTTTCATTTTCCTTTTCCACAGCTTTGACCTCCAAACAGACACAAGCACAGAGCTGGGAGGGAGGGTGGGGGATGCAGGCTGTTAAAACTGAGACAATATTCCCATCTTTCTGAACTGAAGAGCTGGGAGAAGGGATCCCGGGTCAAGGGGGCCAGGGTGCAGAGAGAAGTGAGCTGTGGAAGGGGATTCCGTAATTGTGTTGATGAACCCACACCAGTGCATGCATGGGTCGGACTGCAGAGTTCAGAGAGAGGAGATGGGTTCAGGACATACACGGTGGGTGTGGCTTGGTGGGGAGGAAGGATGCTTCCTTCTCTGAGATGGAGGAAGAAAGGCAAGGATGGGAGATGATCTCCAGAATTTGGGGGGTGAATAAAAAGGAATGAGTTGAGATGAGTTGACTGACATCTTACATCCTGCCAAGATCACCTGCCAGGAGCGAGGGGGTCTGGGCGAATCCAAACCTCATGATGTCTCCAGGAGTTTGAATCCAGTTGGTTGCTGTGCTAACATTGTTTCATCCCTGACTGAGGCGGGTCGTCTTTCTCACGCCCTCTAAACCACCACTGTTCCCATGGGAGCTAAACGCTGGGGCAGAACTCGTGGGGAGAGAGCAGATCCTAACTTAGGTAACATGTGCATCGCACAGTCTCTCCATTTCTAGAGTTGAAAATGGCCCTGGAAAAAAGAAATCATACAATTATAATATGTGGACCGCAGAAGAGAGAAGAAAAGTTAGCAATGTTCTGGGAATCATGCCCAGCTCTTTTATGATTCTGAGTAGTAAAGTTACAGCATGCCACATGTAAGCTTGGCAGCCGCTCGCTGAAGCAACGCTGCGTGAAGAGCTCTCACTCATCTATTTTATTTTTCGCCAGACTCCACCATTATTAACGAAGAGCGACAGAGCCTCTAGGCGGGTTGAAGTTAATTCGGCTCTAATTGTCCGTTATCTCTCTTGTCATTGTTTTCAGGCACTTCGGATTCTTCCCTTCCACTGGCTGAAATCTGACTCCCAGCACCCTGGTTCTTGGGGAACCAAAATGCCAAGTCACTTGAGATCAAGTTTCCTCTGCCTTTCTCTCCCGGGTACTAAACTCTGCCTCTCCCACTTGTGTGTGTGCGGGGGGGGAAGTCATTTAGAGATTCAACGTTGATTCAATTTCTATTAACCATAGTACGATATCAACACTTTCCTCCAGCCAAAGGTACAAATGACACATTTTTTCCATGTGTGGTTTGTGTATGGGCATGTGCTCTAAGACTGTTTTTATTAAAACAAAGCAAGACCTGCTTCCTGTGAGAATCGGTGTTTTGTTGTTAAATGATGGGGTTTTGTGTTTCTATGTTAGGAACCCCCTCCCCCCGCCCCCCCGGGGTAGGGTACTGACTGAGGATTCACCCGAGTGTGTCAGTTAAAGTAGTCTCAGATGAAGTTGAGGACAGAGGAGGGAGAAGAACACTTTAAAGGATTAAAAAAAAGGGGGGGGGGAACCCACAACATGAAATGGACCATCAACCACAAACCGCCACGTTGATTAGTTCAAAATTAATAATGTGCTGAGCGATGGTCTCCTCCTGACTTTGGTGGGGATTTAATATATGTTTCAATCACTCAGTAATCTTGATTTTTTAAAGTTAATTCCAATGTCAAACCAAATAGGACACTATTCTCATTAATGAGTTTCTTGTCTCGTAAGTCAGAACCCCACGGATGGGCTTATGAGTTCTAGAAAGAAGCTAAGCTGTAGGCACCTAGATATTTCAGGCTAAAAAAATTATATTTTTACCCCCTCTGGTCCAATCTCTTTATTTTACAACCAGTAATTGAAACAGAAGAGAAGTTAAGCAACTTGCTAAAGGTCATGCAGCTGGTTACAGACATAGCCCAAATTCAGACACGTGTGTATTCACTCCCTATTGCTTTCCATTGTACCGAGAAGATTCACACTTCTCGTGCTGACTTTGCTTAGTCTTTCAACTAAAGACTTGAAGGTAGTGGAGTGGGGGGCAGAAAGGAAGAGTTTCCAGAGAGAAAGTCCCTGAAAAGGACCCTAGAAGGGAATGGTTAAATATGTTCATACTAATTTATTACAAGATTTTCATTCACTCAGGAGTAAGCTGTGCCCCTCCCTGCTACAAGGATCCCAGGGATTCAGAGACTCCTAAAACCTTCCAGCATTTAGCAGTGATGCCAGCCCAGTACCTTCCTTGAGCTCAAAAGCCCAAATTGTTATTGGTGTTTCCTGCCTGCGCATCCCCTCCCCCAATGAGCCAACACGTAATCCATCTGCTTACGATGGACACGCTGCGAACAGAGTTAAGATTTTGTAGGTGTCCCGAGATTTGGTTAGCATGAGCATTTCCCCTTGAAAACAATCTCCCAAGGAATGCTTTATGAAGAATGCTGGTGATTTCTGGGCAACTTGGAAAATGTGGGTTTTATTTACGTTTTCAGTGGGCACCCTCTCCAGTCTGATGAAGACAAAACCAGGTAAAAATAGTTTCTCAGGTTTATTTAGGAAGTCATGTTCCCCAGTGCTGTGAAATCAGAATGGGCAGTTAGACGTTTTCCAAGGCAGGGCTAGGGAAACCAGACTGTTGAGATGACCCTAGAAATTCAGTCTCGGGGCTCAGCAGCATGGAATTGAACTAGCCTGACCCCAAAAAGAGCTACCCAGCCAGGCCGCTCTGGTGAGGCAAATGTCCTGATTTGGACTGCAGAAAATATTTTCTGGGGTGCTCTGAGCACTGTTCCTCATCTCTACCAGACATAGGCCACCAGGCCAGTGATCTGGGGAAAGAAGGCAGCTCAGCTATGCTAACCAAGGCCCAAGACTCATTTATATTTGGCTGCCAGCCTAGAACACACCTCTTGTCTCTCCTGAGATGCCCTTCCTCCATCCAGGACACCGCAGTGGCTGGTCTTAAACTTCTTTTTTAACCAATGGCGCACATCAACTTGTGGAAAGAACAGGTTTAAAAGCAGGAATCCCAAGGCCCGGTCCCAGTGGGAATAAAACAATTGGCTATAGGGCCTTAGGAAGACTACTTTCAACTCTTTATGCCTAAGGGTTCATGCTTCCAAAATAACCTGTATGGTCATTTCCCAGTTTAAAGTTCTCTGTCCATTACCCTATCAAGGCTGCACATTGTAACCTGATAACTTCTCCCACGTGGCCCTGAACACCATTTCTATTGTCTCGTTACAAAGGTGTAGTCCGCGGACCATAGTCAATGGAAGTTCGCAAGAAAGGCAGATCTCAGGGCCTGTCCCAGACCTACTGAGTCAGAATCCTCCTTTTAACAAGACCTCCACGTGATTGGTTTTAGAAGCTTTGGCCAGTCAGAAAATCAGCAGGGAAACTGAAGATTGTCATCAATCCTGTTGTTTTCGGGGGGTCTGGATCAAAATCTGATTTTGTTTTTTATGTACGTATATATAAAAAATCAATCATGGTATGTGTATGTTCTATGGCTAAGGGTATATACATATAATCCATTTTTTGCACAAAGAAGCATCCTCTCAGTAAGGAGCTGGCTGAGATGAGCTCTGTGGTCAATTTCCTCCACTAGCTTATAACTAGCGTTGAGCACACCTTCTCGGCAGCTCTGTCCCCGGAACTGGTTACACGGTGATAAGCGAAACAGCCGCATCTCTGCCCTCCTGGAATTTAAGAGCCCAGTGAGAAATCCTCACAATAACTAAAAAATAGTAGAGACCGTATCCTCTACATCCCCATGTCTTCTAAAGGCTCTAAAACTAAAGCAATACTATGAATGTTCAATAAACTTCGCTCAAATATTCATGGTAATAACAGAATGCCTGGAAATTACCTGAATAATATTCTGCAATTGTTCAAGCTGTTTGGACAAAACCCATCAGGAAGCTGAGAAGAATGTGGTTTACGTTTTTAATGTATTCCGTTTCTTCTCGTATTATCAAACTTGGAACAGTTGTCCGGTTTGTTTGTAACTTATAACTTTCCAAATGCAATATAACCATGTTTCTCATTACACAGAAGTAATATTTGGTTAAATATTGCCTAAGCTGTGTCTCCATGACAGGGGAAAAAGAGATTTCAGCAGAAAATAAAGCAATATGCTTGGTTGGAACTTGTTCTACTTTTGTTTTTTTTCCATATTGGTTTCTACCTTTGTTTCAAAATGTTTGTGTTTGAGGGGAGATTTCCAGACCACAGCCTTTTGGTTGGATGACAGTGACTCAGGTCCCCACCCTATCTTATCTTTAATACTTTCTTTGCAAATTAAACAATAGGAAGATGAAAAGATATTTTGGTTCCATGAGTACAGAATGATTTGAAAACAGCAGCCTAGAAAAAAATTCACTGGAAAATAAAAGCAGAGGAAAAATCACAGAGCTAGAAGGAACCTTAGATAAAATCTAATCATGTGGGAGGGAGGGTGGGGTGAGTGGGGGAAGCCCCCACCCCCTCATTTTGCCCACGAGGAAAGAGAGGTTGAGAAGGGAGAAATGACTTGTCTAAGGTCAATCGTATTTTAGGGAAACATACTGAAAAGCTTTTAGAGGGATGTCTCTGGTTTTGTAGAAAATGTTCTCTAGTGAAAGTACTAGATAGATTTTCATTTAAATAACTGAGGTGTATAAAACAAACTGTGAGGTAGGTGATATTTGCCAGGAATATTTCAAACTCCTTTCTTCTTCCATCGCTCATTTTAATGTTACTCTCTTACCTTTTCTCCAACTTCCCCTTGCTGATTTTTTTCTTTTTTGCCTCTATATTCTGCCAATCACTGATAGATACATTGAAGTCTCCAACTGTGACTATGGATGTTTCTATTTCTCCTTTCAATTCTGCCAGTGTTTGCTTTATGTATTTTGAAATCTGTTGTAAGGTGCATACAGATTTAGGATTGTTACATCTTCTTGGTGAATTTATCTTTTTATCTTTATGTAATGTCCCTTTTTATCCCTAACAATTTTCCTTTATATAAGGTCTATGTTGCCTGATAATTAATATAGCTACTGAAACTTCTTTTGATTAGGGCTTATGTGATTTATTTTTTCTCATCCTTTTACTTTTAACCTACATTTATCTTTACATTCGAAGTGAGTTTCTTCTAGACGGCATATAGATGGGCAATATACAACTGGTGTGCTTAGACTATTTACATTTAAGGTAACAATCACTGTGTTTGGACTTAGGTCTACATTTTACTATTTGTTTTCTATTTTATATCTCTGTTTTTACTCCCCATCCCTGCCTTCTTCGGGGTTATTTGAATATTTTTTTAGTATTCTCTTTTAATTTTTCTGTTGTGTATTTGGCTATAATTTTTTGGATAGTTTTGGTTTTGGTTTGTTTGTTTAGTAGTTTCTCTAGAGATTATAATAACTGTACTTAACTTTTTATAGTCTACTTAGGGTCAATATTTTACCACTTGAAGTGGAATGCAGAAAACTTACCACTATATAGATTGCTTTGCCTTCTTCCATCAATGTTTAGGTGTCTTGTGTATTATATCTATATATTTCGAAAACCCAACCAGGCACTGTTATAATTTTTGCTTTTGATCATCTTACATATTTTAAAGAACTAAAGAGTAGTCTACTATATTTACTTATATCTTTTTTCAGTGGCTCTTCATTCTTGATATTACAACTTTCCATCTGATATCATTTCCCTTCCTTCTGAACTTCCTTTTAGAAAGTGTTTTGGTTTTGGTTTTGGTAGGTCCACTGCTTAAGAATTCTTAGTTTTCCTTCTGAGAATATCTTTAATTTCCTTTCATTCTTCAAAATTATTTTTGCTGAATACAGAATTCTGGATTCTTAGTCCTTTCTAAAGAAATGTCATGCCATTTTCTTCTGCTTTCATGATTTGTTATGAGAGATCTGCAGTCGTTGAAACACTGTTCCCTATAAGAAATGTGCCATTTTTGCTTTGACTGCTTTAATACGTTTTCTTTGTCTTGAGTTTTTAGCAGTTTGATTATGATGTGTCTTGGCATGGATTTCTTGCAGGGTTCCCTCCCCCCTCCACACCCCATTTGGAGTCACCTGAGCTTCTTGAATCTGTAGGTTTATGTCTTTCACAAAATTCAGATTTTCAGCAATTTTCTTTTCAAATATTTTTTTCTGCACATTTTCTCCTCTCCACTTGGGCCTCCAATAACATGAGTATCAGATATTTTGATATTGTCACATAGGTCTGTAAGGCTCTGTTTATGTTTTTCTTAAATATTTTATTCACTCAGTTATTAAGATTTGATCATTTGTATTGATGTATCTTCAGTTCGCTGACTCTATCCTTTGTCATTTCCATTCTGCTCTTGACCTCATCTACTCAATTTTTATTTTGGTTATTCTATTTTTTAGGTCTAAATTTTTTATTTAGTTCTTCATAGCTTTCTCTTTTTTTTTTAAAGATTTTATTTATTTGAGAAAGAGAGAGCATAAATGGGGGGAGGGCAGGGGGAAAAGAAGAAGCAGATTCCATGCTGAGCAG
The DNA here is from genome assembly GCF_017311325.1 of Ursus maritimus. Taxonomy (NCBI): domain Eukaryota; kingdom Metazoa; phylum Chordata; class Mammalia; order Carnivora; family Ursidae; genus Ursus; species Ursus maritimus. The sequence goes on from NW_024425564.1 coordinate 27,430,250, forward strand.
GGAGCCCAACTTGGGGCTCAATCCCAGGACCCTGGGATCATGATCTGAGCTAAAGGCAGAAGCTTAACCAACTGAGCCACCCAGGTGCCCTGTAGCTTTCATTTCTTTGATAAGAAATCTACATTCTATCTTTCCAGTCATTTCAAGATGGTTTACTCTTCTTGGAGCATATTTGTAATAGCTGCTTTAAAGTCTTTGTCAAAAAACTCCAACATCTCTATCACTTTGGAGTTGACATTTGTTGATTGCTTTTTTCCATTCAAGTTGAAATTTAACTGATTCTTCTTTGGGTTTTATGCTGATTGACTTTGGATTTTATCCTGGGCATTTTAAATTATTTTATGAGACTCTGGATCTTATTTAAATCTATGGAGACTTTTGGAAATATTTGTTTTATTAGCCAAACAACCTAGTTGAATTCAGGCCACAAGTTCCAAACAGCCTTCTGTAGTTTTGATGTCTATCCCATTTTCAAAGCCTTGCATTACTATTTGGATCAGTCCTGCATTTGTACCATCCAGTGGTCATTCTGGGACCTGGGCATTAATTTATCCCATAGTTCAGCTCTCAAAGCCTGTGAGATGCTGGTTAGCATCAAATCTATACCTGTCCAGCTCATGGGACCAGAAGTCCATAAACACTTTCATAGGGCCACTTTCTCAAGCTTCTCACTCTCTGCTCTCTCCACAATGCATTCCAGTTCCTTGAAGCTCCCCTTTTCAGTGATCTGGCAGAGAACTGGGGCTTTATTTGTCCACTCTGCCAAATACTTTTCATAATGTGCCCTTTTTTTAGGGCTAACAAATGGGTAGACGTACAAGAAAAATAAGTAGCAGAGTTCTCCTTGACCTCCTGGGACCACAGTTTCTCCCAACTGAGAGGAAGGGTCCCTCCCTCAGAGTTTTAAATACCTATTGGCCACTAATACCCGGGGGAGCAAGAGCATGGATATAAAGGAAACAATTATAAAACCAGGGATTTCTCCCACTCTCCATGTATATTGGGAGACCTTTTCTTCTCCTGGAGATCTTTTTATCTGTGCCAATGGTCACTTCTGAGTTTTAGGATGCCTTGAGTCCAAGTCCCCACCACCAAAAAAAAAAGGGGGGGGGTAAACTCATTAATGGTTTAGTGCGACTGAGAATTTTGGTGTTCTTCTCCAATCCACCTGCTTCTTTTACTCACTACTTTTTACTTCTCAGAGCCTTCAAATAGTTGTTCCATGCAATCTGTTCAAGTTTTATAGCTGTATTTAGTGGGAGAAATGGGGTGGTATGTGCTTCTCTATCTTACTGGGAATCAGAACTCCAGAAGCTTTAAAAATATAAAATAAAACAGACAGCTAAGTCTCCATCCCAAGATTCTGATTCAATTTTTATGGGACGGGGATATGAGGAAAAGTTTTATTATTTTTTAAGATAGCCCTTGTGATTTAAATATACTCCAAAGTTGAGAACCTCTGTCATAAACAAAGATATCCAAGGGCAAATTTTACCTTCAAATTCACAGCAATGTTTTATTATTATCTTTGCCAGACACTTTCCTGGATATTTTAAGGGTTATTTAACTTTATAGAATATGGTTAAGCGTTCATACTGAGTCGTACGTGGTCTTGAATTCCTACTAGGACACTCATTCGTTGTATGATCGTCTTCAATTTGCTTAACCACTAAGCCTCAGTTTTGCATCTGGGAAATGGGGACAATAATGAAACCTGTGTTAAAGGGTTATTAGAAGGATTAAGTGAAATAAACAATGTAAAGCACCCAGCATATGCCTGGAATATAGCAAATATTCAATAAACATTAGCTATTAGTGACACTCACATTTTACAGGTGACAGATTTGAAACTCAGACAGTGACTTACCTCAAGTTTATTTCTAGTGCTTTTAAAGTTAAATCAACCAGACCCCAAAACATGTGACAGGGCCCTCTGTGGTGATTGACATGGTTCACATATAGTTTTGCCTTTTTGAAGAAGAAGTTTGTCCAATTCATCTAAAACACTCATGGGCATTAAGGAGGGCATGTGATGTAATGAGCATTGGGTGTTACATGCAACTGATGAATCACTAAATTCTACCCCTGAAACTAATAATATGTTAATAATATAATAACATAATAATAAGTTACCTAAATTGAATTTAAATAAAAAGTTTTATAAATAAATAAAAATTAAAAAATAAAATGCTCACGGTTGACAATTAAGCAGGACGTAGTTTCTTCTAGGAAGTCCAAGTTATCATAGCACGTGGGCAGCATCATGAATGGAAAGCATTTTTTTCCTAGAAACCTTCAGTGACGACAATTTTCCACATCCGCAATGCTTAAGATTTTACACAGTGATAGAGGACAAAGAAGTCCCAGACCTGGAATTTCCCCTTCTGCCACTTTGAGCCCAGGAAACAATGATGTTTACTTTTGAGATCTCTTGAATAGGATGCATACGGTTTTAGGACTGTGTTCCGAAGCATCGAGTAAATGACTGCTAGATGTATAATTCATGTGTGTGTCTAGAATATGGTGTGATACAGTATTTGCAATTAATGTAGAGCTTTTTATTATCTAGTGAATTTTAAATTAACAGGGAACTTCTCCCGGGTTTTCGAATTAAAGGCTTCAAGTGGTATTTTAATGTATTTGCTTCTCAAAATGCAAGTTTTATTTTAATTTTCCTTTCTAGTTCTTCCTTTCCTATAATTCTTAAAACAGAAAAAAATATGTTTTTTTTTTCTAGGCAGACGAGGTCCTGGTACTCTCCTAGAAGTTCTATCATGATAATACGATTCCCTTTTTGACGATCAAGAGTAGAGGCTCACACTTAACATTTTATCTGCCAATTTATTAATAGGAATAGCTCTTTGGAGATCTTTATTCCATCATGTAACATTACCCACATCAGAAGCACAACATCTAGAATAAATTTAATGTATCTTTTAAAACCACATTGCTGAAATATTCACAAGCTGTAAATGTTTTCTTGGTCTGCCTGTGTAGGTGGAGGGAGGTGGAGTGGTGATAATCAAAGAGGAGGGCCAGGGAAGAGCTGCTAAGTGTATAGGGGAAATGAGTCTGTTGATTCTCTGATGGTAAAGGTCAATATTCTCCCAAATCCAAATTTGACATTCAGAACAAATCTAACTTCTGTCACATCTTCATAGAACAAGGACAAATTCTTTACTTTGTGATTTCTATTCCTCAACCTTCTAATAGCATCTTTTCTTTATTTGCCTGCCATCCCTGGTGACTTGCAGTCTTGAGGGTGCAGCTCTCGCAGAGAAGGGTCTCACATTATCAACTGCATTTTGCTGAAGTCATATTATGTGGAACAAGGACTTGTTGGCAGTAAGGCCCAGTGAATATCTCTCTTTGTGCAGAAACTGGCATAAGCACAGATGACAATGCCTTGAGCGGGGAACCTTAGAAATGGTCCATTACATAGTTGTAGAGAGTCAAAGGTGTTCTTGGAAAAGGTTGAGTGGTTTCGAAGGAGGGTAGGAAATTCTTGGCCTGAATTGCCCCTACTAAAGCACAGATGACTTTTAAGACATAACATTTCTGCTAATGAAGCCTCTTTGAACAGAAATTGGAATGGGGTGCACAGGCTTCTAGAGAACTAGCTCATTTTAGAAAAAAGACAGATGTGTCCAGTTGGGTTTTTGATTCTCATTTTCTAGCAGGGTACCATGGGGGATCTAGGAGTAGTTATGTCTGGGAAGGAAAACCCAGATGTCTGTAGATGATCCCAACCATACCCCCATGGATGTCCCACTCTGTGACATTTGTCCGGACAGTTCTTCTCATTTTAGTAGATAATATGGAGGCGGTAGAACAAGTTGTATTTAATAGTTGAATCTTGGACTCACTATTTATCAATGGTCTACATCTCTTCTGTGACTGTTACTTTCCCCATCTATAAAACAGGAGTCAAAACAACAACATCCCATTAGGTTATTTAGACAAGTAAAAGAGAACACAGTTAAAAATAACTCTGTGGTGCCTGGGTGGCTCAGTTGGTTAAGGCATCTGCCTTCAACTCAGGTCATGATCCCAGGGTCCTGGGTTCGAGTTCTGCATCAGCCTCCCTGATCAGCGGGGAGTCTGCTTCTCCCTCTCCTCTCCATTCGTGCTCTTTCTCACTATCTCTGTCTCTCTCTCCCTCAAATGAATAAATAAAATCTTAAAAAAAAACCTCTGAAAACTATGAAGCTTTAAATAAATGCCAATAATAACCAAGGCAATAATAAATAACAATAATAAATAATAAATCACACATCTTCTCACATGCTCCTCACAGTGACTGAAGAAGCAGTTACCATGCATGCCACTTGGCACCAAGCAAGTACTCAATAAAGATTTTTTAAAGGATTTTCAGAAGAAGAAACAGGCTTAGTGGGTTTAACAATTTAGTCTTTCTTTCCTTCATTCATTTAACGCTCAAATTCATGCATTTAATTTTGCAAATAAAGATTTCGAGCTCCCTAAAGGAAGAACACGTATCTCCCCAATTCATCAGGTTGCCTGGTAGATTTGAATCCATTTAGATCAAGAGTTTTCAACGAGGGGCAATTTTGCCACCGAGGGGACATTTGGCCATGCCCTGAGACATTTTTACTTGTCACAACTGGAGGGGGCTCCTGGCATCCAGCAGGTAGGGGGCAGGGAAGCTGCTAAGGATTCTACAATGCACAGGACGTTCCCCTACAACAAAGAATTATCCGGCCCAACATGTCAATAGTATTGAGGCTGAGAAATCCCTATTTAGAGAAAATGGGATCTAGACTGTAATACGTCAGGTAAACTCGAGACATCAGAAGAGTTCAAGTTCTTTACCGTTTTCTGATTCTAGCCCTTGACATCATTCCCTCATGCCCCTAACTCCTCCTTTTGTGTTGGAGAAGCCTTCTCTCAGCTGAGATGGCTGTCCTTCATTCAGTTGATGATAGAACAACGAACTAGGCAGCCAGTGAGAAATCTTTTCTCCAAAGAAGATGATCTCCCCCTGCTACCTCAGCCAAAGAGACTTTGCTAGAACATAAAGCAGTCTCTTTGAATAGAGCTCGTTAGTCAAAATGAGAAGAGGAGCCAATCTCGGCAAGTTTAAAACATGACGTCTTCCTGATGCTTTTGAATTTCCCATCTTTATTATTCCTTTGACTCAATTTCTGATCTGCTTTTCATTTGCTCTATCTTTCTGAATTATTCACAATTTTATGAGCAATCCTTAATAATTTCTGCCACCAGGCAGGGAATAAGCAAATAAATAGTAAAGAGAGGTATTTCAATGTAACATTTCTCAAACATTGTCATTGGTCCACCGGTATTTCTTGGGCAGAGTTACAGAATTTGTTTTTTTCTGTTAAGAATAACTAACCTAGTGTATAAAGCTACAATAAATACGAAGCAACCAGCCACCAACCTATGGGAGCTGGGGCGGGGGGGGAAGAGACTGGGGAGAGACACCAGGGTGGATGGTACAAAAGATCTTTGATTCACTTTAAATGCTTGAGGAAAAAAGGTGCGCCTGGGTGGCTCAGTCGGTTAAGCGCCTGCCTTCAGCTCAGGTCATGATCTCAGGGTTCCGGGATTGAGACTACGTCAGGCACCATGCTTAGCGGGGAATCTGCTTCTCCCTCTCCCTCTGCTCCTCTCCCCTGCTCATGCTCTCTCTCTTTCTCTCTCAAATAAATAAATAAATAAATAATCTTAAAAAAAAACACAAATTTTTGACAAAAAAATTACAACTTTGATTAACAAACACAAAAATAAAAACATGCTTCAAGTACATATTATCCAAGGAAATGAGATGACGCATAAGAAAAAGAGGCTGAGAGGAAGAGGAAGAAGAAGGGAACCACAAAGCAAGTATGTATGCACAAAAAGAGAAGGCCCGAGGCATAGGTTAAGGGCCAACCTCCCCTAACTACCCAGGGGCCAGTCCCTGCAACCTTCATTTCCTTGCCTTTCTTGCTCAAAATTTCTCTCCCCCCATCGGGCAACGCTTCCAGAGATTATCTGTCAGACTGATTTATGTGGGACTTAGGACGTAGAAAATGAAAATAATCATTTGTCACTTTTTCAATGTTTTCTTAACCTTTTATGGCCTACAGGAACCAGGGGGGGCTTCATTCCCTAATTATTTGCCGAGCAGTTCCCTCGCCCCACCCTCCCTCCAAAGCTACCAACAATCTTCTTTCCTTTCAGAGCATGAACTAGGGTGACACAGGCCCTGACCTCCTACCATTTACAGCCTGTAAAATAAATCAATAAAACACACACACACACAGAAGTCAACTAAGGGGAAGTCAGAAAAAAATTTGTTCAAGTTTAAGCAAAAAAGTTTTAAATCTTTTTTTTTTGGCAACGTAATTATTGCTTTTCTTTAACGTTCAATTCTTTGGGGAAAATGGTTGGCAATTTTATGCATACGTCCCTTTGTGCACGTGCGTGCACACGCACACACACACAGACACAAATAATAATAATTAGCTTGTTGGCTGAACTGACCAACATTTGAATTAATAGGTATATATATATTTTTAGGCATCCGGTGTAGAAATTCCTGGCAAATAAATTGCTCTGCTATGTGACTGTCGAACATTAAATATTTGATCTTCCATAACTTAATGTTAAAGACCTTTTTTAGTGTATTATGTTTGCATCACCAAAGCAAAATGTCTTTGCCTAACCAAAGACAGGTTTAGCTCTTTCTAGTTTCTGATAATAAGCAACTCCAAAGTAAAACATAAATTCACCCGAACACTGGGTTCACAGTTGGCAAAACAGTTTTGTGAAAAGATGTTATGGAAATCAGACAATTCTTTGAGGAGAACGGCATGTATATCGTGTAATCCTGGTATAGGAAACTTCGAAGTGCTTTGAATGAATTATTCCTACGAAGGAACACTTTCCTGTGAAGGCGAGGGTGGATCTTTGTTCCCTTGCTCCTAATCATCCATGCTAATCTAAGGATGAATAAACCACATGGCAGCAAATCATATAGAAATCTCACGAGCCACAATTATTATCTGATGCGAACCTGCGGTTGCTATCGGAGACCCTACCTCTGTAAGTGTCTCTTTGCCTTAGATAGGTAGATGACCCAAGCCTTTGTTGGAAAAGTGTCATCCAGGCCCTCCACGATGATTCCAGACTCTTGCTGCTACTTCAGTTTCTCATTAGGTGCTCATTATAAATCGGTGCCTCGGAGAGGGCCCTTCTCTCCAAAGATGTCGCATATTGGGGATTGCTAAGGTATTGAAATGCCATGACTAGTCATTCATTCCCACATTCCATGAATATTGACTGAATCCCTCCTGGACACACGAGAAGACAAATCACAATCCCGTGAAGAGTTTGTGGGTCTGGTGTTTGAAGTAGGCAAAAATGGACTTTAAAAATCCCTAGTAGGCTACGTACTGTATGATTCCAACTACACGACCTCCTGGAAAGGGCAGTAAAAAGATCAGTGGTTTCCAGGGATCCGGGGGGTGGGGGGGGCGCGGGGATACCTAGGTAGAACAAAGAGGATTTTTAGGGCAGTGAAACTACTCTGTATGATACTGCGTGGTGGGTACATGTTTTCATATATTTGTCCAAACCCATAGAATCTACAATGCCAAGAGCAACCCCTAGGTTCATCAATTGTATCATCTGCCCCACTCTGATGGGGGGATGTTGATAATGGGGGGCAGGGAGTGTATGGGATATCTCTGTGCCTTCCTCTCCGTTTTGCTGGGACTCTCAAAGTGCTCTGAAAAATAAAGTCCATTTTCTAAAAAGTCAACTGGTAAAACGTAATAGATCTTAGAGAGGGCAAACCTTCCACTGGTCAGCTGTTCTGAACTCCAAGTCCCCACCAGTTTATTCTGTGTTTTCCTATGGCCACTAGCAAACAGCTGGATATCTGAAATGGCCTTGGTGAAAGACGATTTGGGTTGGGGGGACTTTTAGGAAGGAATCTCTGGGGAATGGAGGGCTAGCCAGAGAAAGAAGACCTAAATAGACCATCAAGGGTAGGCAGTGAGCAGTGAACATTAGTTGGAGGAGGGCTGGGTTATGGGGGTGGCAGGGCGACATCTGAATTTGAGTTCCATCCACAAAAGGCGAGGTGGTTCAAAAGACAATGTGACTCAAAATGGATCAAAGACCTAAATATAAGAGCTGAGACTATAAAGCTCTTGGAAGAAAACAGAGGGGTAAACTTTCATGACCTTGGATTTGGCAATGGTTTCTTAAATACGACACCAAAAGCACAGGCCACAAAAGAAAAAAAAATAGATAAATTGGACTTTGTTAAAATGAAAAACTTTTGGGCATGAAAGGATACCACGGAGAGAGTGAAAAGGCAACCCACAGAACAGGAGGAAACACTTGCAAATCCTATACCTTCTAAGTGTCTAGTATTCCGCATAGTGAAGATCTCCTGCAATACAACCATAAACAAACAATTCAAACAATGGGCATAGTTGGGCTGTGCAGGTGCCTCCGTTGGTTAAGCGTCCAACTCTTGATTTCAGCTCAGGTCATGATCTCAGGGTTTTGGGATCGAGCCCCGGATTGGGCTCCACGCTAGGCCCAGAGTCCGCTTGAGAGTCTCTCTTTCCCTCTCCCTTTCCCTCTGCCACCCCCCCCCCCACTTCACCTTATAAACCTGGCTTCTTATTCTTAACTGCAAGCCTTATGCTATTTCCCTTCCTTACTCTTGTCTCAGGGTATACCAGCCCTCAGGGGCTTCAGAATGCAATTCTGGTCCCATGTCATTCGTGAAAAACTCTCTCACCCCGGCTCCTGCCTAATTGACTTTCTTTGAAAAACAAAACCAAAGCACTTTGAGACTAATGATTTCTAGAACTAATCTGGGCCCTTCGCTATTGTTGGACACAACAGCTTGGTTTTGTCAATCTCTGTTGTACTTCTTTCTATGGTAGACTTTCTCAATCTCAGCACTATTGACATTTCGGGCCAGGCAATTATCTGTCGTGGGGGCTGTCTTGTGTTTTATAGCATGGTTAGCAACATCCCTGGCCTCCACCCACTAGATGTCTTTAGCACCCACCCACTCCCAGTCGTGACCACCAACAATGTCTCCAGACACTGCCGGATGTCTCTGGGGCCGGGAAGCGAGAGCAAAGTCACCCTCCAGTTGAGAACCCATCCTAGGGTGCCTCCCTGAACCTCAGCAGCAAGAAAGCTCAAAGTTACCTTTCTCAGACGCTGTTGTTGCTAGGACTCAGGACAGGAAATCGGTTCTGACAAGTAGGTGAACTTGTGCTAGATTTGAAAGGTTACAGTGAGGTGGATACCATCTTCCTTTGCTTCTGGCTGTTTTCAAATGGCAAAAAAAAAAAAAAAAGTGGTGGAGATGAACAATATTTCTGTAGCAATATTCCTTGTCCATTCTCCAGGATGTTGAGAAGAGACATGCATGCGTGCCGGGGAAAAGCAGTGGTGGGAGGGAGGGCTCCAAGTCCCATTCTCTAGCTTTATGAATGTCAAGAGGCAGTTTCCAGAATAGCACGGTGCTGGCAGCTTCCTGATTCCTGATGGCAGTTATTCAAGTGTGTTCTTGAGCTTACCAGATCTGCTCCTGACTTCAGAGTTACTAGGTCCCTGGTGATCAGCTGTAGTGTTACAGGAGTCAGTTCCAAGAGCCAGTTGAGAGTCAACTCTTGAACCCTTCCACCATTTTTTGCACACTGGGTTCACTTCCTCAATCTTTTTCTGAATGAAATCGGTGGTTTCTCTTTCCTGTGCTGAACCCCCTGATCTGACTCTTTGGTGAATTTTCTTTCTTTCTGAGTAGTTAAGTTTCCTACAGGGAGGAGTCACATTTATTTCTCTCATCTGCTTCCCATCATTTCTATCCAGTGCTGCGTTCAGAGTGGGAACTAGAAAAGCAAACCAATTAATTTGTGTTTGGCATTCATTAGAAAACTCGTTCGATGCATAAAGACTTGAGGACAAAAAGGTGAAAGAAAGAGACACACCCCTCCCCCCAGCTCCTTCCAGTTTGTTTGTTTTTTTTAAAGATTTTATTTATTTATTTGACAGAGATAGAGACAGCCAGCGAGAGAGGGAACACAAGCAGGGGGAGTGGGAGAGGAAGAAGCAGGCTCACAGCGGAGGAGCCTGATGTGGGGCTCGATCCCATAATGCCGGGATCGCGCCCTGAGCCGAAGGCAGACGCCCAACCGCTGTGCCACCCAGGCGCCCCCTCCTTCCAGTTTTTTATCTTCTTCAGTGTGTTGTAGAACCCGGACATGAATGTCTGACCCAGGAGAGAGAAACTGTTTCCGGTGGGAAACTGGTTTGAGTCGTTCTTACTGATGGGCTCAATCGTACTCTCCATTCCAGGCGAATGGCCGTATAAAATACCCAGGGTACACTCTCCTTAGAATAAGACCAATCAGGCTTTTAGCTGTAGATGTCTATTCACTGGTGGCTCCCGAGTTTTCCTTCCATGCCTGGCCTCTCGCCTGAGCTCCAAACTTGTATGTACCATTGCCTAGTTGGTGTCTCCAGTTGGATATCTGAGATTCATATTAAATGCCACATGTGTAAAAACAAACTCCTCTTCTCCTAGCCCGGTCTACCTCTCTTCCTGTCTTCTGCATCTTAGCAAATGGACCACCATCCACTCACATCAAAAACCTAGAAATAATGATCAATTTGTCCCTTTCCCTCCACCTCCACTGTGATACCATCAGCCATCCTCTATCACCTCTCATTCCCTCATTGGTCCCACTGTTTTCACTCTTTCTCCCACATTTAAACACGAATCAGATCATGTCTCTACTCTGCTGAGATCTGGGCTATAGCTTCTCGTCAGAATAAATCCCTTGAATCCAGGGAGCAGAGCGTACCAAGATGTAGCCACTGTCTGCCCCCCAACCCAAACACATGCTATCCAGGTCTTTCTTCTGTTCCTTGAACTCCCAAGCTCTTTACAGCCTCAGGGCCTTTGCAACTGCTTTTCTCATCCATACTCTGGCTCCTTGCATGTCTACTTCTCATCTTTCAGATCTTAGCTCACATGTCACCCCTCAGACATGTTTTGCTTAATCAGCCCATCTTCAGTGAACCCCGCCTTCTAGGTCATCCGCTGTCATATCCCCCTGTTAATTTCCCTTAGTGCTCGTCAGTATCTAAATGACCTTGTCTACTCTGTTTTCTGGTTGATTTCTTGTTTAGTGTGCCCTGACAAGATGTAACCCTCATTAAGGCAAGACCATCCATCTGTCTCACTGCTGCCTCCCAGCACGTGAAGCAGCACTCGGCACATTGTAGGTCCTCAGTAAACAATCGTTGAATGAATGAATAGTTCTTATCAATATTATTTTATTATGGAAAATACATATAATCATATAAATACATACACATCTTAACTATTTTCAGGGATTCATTTTAGTGGCATTAAGTACAGTCACATTGTTATACACTCATCACTACCATCAATCTATAGAGTACTTTTCATTTTGAAATATGGAAAATCTCTACCCACTGAACACTAACTCCCTGGTCCTCCCTCCTGCAATGCCTGGTAACAACCATCATTCTACCTTCTTTATGAATTTGACTACTCTAGGAACCTCATCTAAATAGATTCATACAGTATCTGTCCTTTTGTGACTTGTTCATGGTACTTAACACAATGTTTTCAGGGTTCACCCATGTTGTAGCCAATGTCAGAATTTCCTTCTTTTTTTAAGGCTGAATAATATTTCATTGCATGTATTTACCACATTTTGTTTATCCACTCTTGTGTATATGGACACTTGGGTTACTTCCACCCTGTGGCTATTCCTGGCTTGAGGAATAATGCTGCTGTGAACTGGAGGTGCAAATACCTCTGGAGACCCTGCTTTCAATTCTTTTGTGTATATACATCCAGAAATGTCATTGTTGGGTTTCATGGTAATTCTAGCTTTAATTTTGGGGGAGCCACCATACTGTTTTCTATAGCACTGCATCGTTTTACACTCACATCAACAGTGCGCAAGGATTCCAATTTCTTCACATCTTCACCAGCATTGGTTATTTTCTGTTTTGTTTGGTTTTATTTATAGTAGTCATCCTAATGGGGTTGAGGTGATAGCTCACTGTGGTCTTGATTTACAGGTCCCTAATGATTAGTAAGGTGAAACATCTTCTCATGGGCTTGTTGGTCACTTGTACATCTTCTTAGGAGAAATGTCTATTCAAGTCTTTTGTTTATTTCTAAATCAGGTTTGTTGTTATTGTTGAGTTGTAGGAATTCTTTATATATTCTGGATACTAGACCCTTATCAAATACACAATTTGCGAATATTTTCTCCAGTTCCATGGGTTGCCTTTCCATTCTGTGGATTGTATCCTTTGATGCACAGAGTTTTTTATTTTAATGTAGTCCAAATTTTCTGTTTTGTCTTTTGTTGCCTGACCTTTTTGTGTCATATCCAAGAAATCATTGCTAAATCCAATGTCATGAAGGTTTCCCCCTAAGTTTTCTTCTAAGAGCTTTACACTTACATCTTTGATGTATTTTGAATGGTTGCAAGATAAGGGTCCAACTTCATTCTTTAGCGTGTGGATATCCAGTTTTTCCAGCACTATTTGTTGAAAAGACTGTCCTTTCCCCATTGAATGGTCTTGACATTTTGTCAAAAAAATTTGGCCAAATATAGGAAGGTTTATTCTGGGCTTGAGCTCTCTATTTTATTTCATTGGTCTGTATGTCTTGATGCCAGCACAATCCTGACTTGATGATCATGGCTTTGTAGCACGTAAGAGAATCAGAAAGTGTGAGCTCGGGGCGCCTGGGTGGCACAGCGGTTAAGCGTCTGCCTTCGGCTCAGGGCGTGATCCCGGTGTTCTGGGATCAAGTCCCACATCGGGCTCCTCCGCTGGGAGCCTGCTTCTTCCTCTCCCACTCCCCCTGCTTGTGTTCCCTCTCTTGCTGGCTGTCTCTCTGTCACATAAATAAATAAAATCTTTAAAAAAAAAAAAAGAAAGTGTGAGCTCTCCAACTTTGTTATTTTTCAAGATTGGTTATTCAGGGTCCTTTGAGATGCCATATGAATATCAGAACAGATTTTTCTATTTCTGAAAAAAAAAAACCATCAATGGGATTTTGATAGGGATTATATTGAACCTGTAGACTATTTGGGGTAGTATTGACATTTTAACAATATTAAGTCTGCCATTGAATTCTGTTTAGTAGTATTTTGTTAAGCATTTTTTCATCAATATTCACCAGAGATATTGGTCTGTACTTTTCTTGTAGTGTCTTTGTCTGACTTTAGTGTTAGGGTAATGCTAGCCTCCTAAAATGAGTTTGGGAGTGTTCCCTCCTCTTCAATTTTTGGACCAGTTTGAGCAGGATTGGTGTAATTCTTTAAATGCTTAGTAGAATTTGCCAATAAAGCCATCTGGTCCCGGGCTTTTCTTTATCATGAGGTCTTTGATTACTGATTAAATCCCCTCACTAGTTATAGGTCTGTTCAGATTTTCTATTTCTTCATAATTGAGTCTTGGGAGATTGTGTGTTTCTAGGAATGTGTCCATTTTATCTGGGTTATTCAATTTCTTGGCATACAATTGGTCACAATACTCTCTTATGGTCCGTTTTTATTTCTATGCAATCAGTAGTCACGACTCTCTTCCATTTCTGATTTTCGTTATTTTAGTTTCTCTCTTGTTTGTCTTAGTCAATCTAGCTAAAGGTTTGTCTATTTTGTTTATCTTTTCAAAGAACCAATTCTTGGTTTTGTTCTCCATGTGTTTTAGATCTATTGTTTAAAGGGGAAGGGAAAGAACAGAAGACAAATAGCTTGAATCCCTTCAAGATAATTCTAAACTTGGCTGTGTAGGGAAGAAGAGACTTGTTGAACTGAGTGACATTGTCACCGTTTAGGTAGGAGCGGGCACTATTTCTGGAAAAGCTCTTTGTCATTCTTCATTGCAGCTGCAGCCAAGCCTGGAAAAAAGAAACCTTGTTGTGCATTTCGTGCAAAATAGATAATAAAAAATAAATAGCTTATATTTACATATGTGCTTATTACGTGCCAGGCATTATTCTAAGCACTTTACATATATTAACTCAGTTCATCCTCATAGTAATCCTAGTAATCCATAGTAATCTTCATAGTGAGGTTGGTACTATTATTAATCCCATTTTACAGATGGACAAACTGAGGCACAGAGTTTAAATCATGGCTAGTAAATGTCAGAACTGAGATTCCCACTCAGGTGGTCTAGCTTCAAAGATGCTACACTGCCTCTACTAATAAATGCATTCTTTCCATGGGGATATTGGTGATGGATGGAATAGACATGCAAATTGATCTTTCCTTTAAAGTTTGCCAGTCAGTCTAGAGGCACCTGGGTGGCTCAGTCAGTTAAGCCTCTGGCTCTTGATTTCCGCTCAGGTCATGATCTCAGGGTCATGAGATCGAGCCCTGCATGGGGCTCTCCACTCAGCAGGGAGTCTGCTAGAGATTCTCTCCCTCTGCCCCTCCACTTGCTCTCTCTCTAAAAATAAATAAATACATCTTGAAAAAAATAGAGAGTTTGCCAGGGGGTCTGAATGCTACTTAGAATCTGCCAATGCCTTGAAACGTGCTAGCCTTGCTTATAAAGCTTGTGCTTAGGGCTTTGAATCCAAGGTCTTCACTATTCCCACCTGAGTTATATGCTAGCTTTCTTCCCCAGGTCTGGACCTCCGTTTAAATCTCTGCGACGAACATATTCCCTTGCCAAGACTTTACAGTGGCTCTGACTCAGCTGATGTCAGCATCACGGTCTGCGATGCCAACATGACACCCTGCTGGGCACTTGGGCGTACACGGTCCAGGTTACCTTAGGTATCTACGCTTCTGCCCTTCCCACCCCTTGTGGCATCTGTCCCATTTTCAGACCTACTGTGCTCCCTTCCTATTGTTGCTCTGGGCTCATTAAATTTTCAAATAAAACCTGACTGCCACCTGACTGCCACCCTGACTGCCACCTCTACATTCAGGCTGGCCATTTGATAAGGGCTGCGTTTTAAAAGGTTAATCTTGTTTTCTAGAGACCGACAGTAGCTAAAGCAGAACAGAGTCGGAGCATCCGCGCCCTGGTCAGAAACTTTGCAGGGATTGGAGGAGAAGAGGGTGGATGGAAACCTTCCTTGAAACATCGCCAGGCCACGGATCTGATGCAATAATCTGTAAACACACACACACACACACACACACACACACACGCACATATGCGCCGTAGTCACAGCATGCTTCTCTTTCCTGCCAGAATATTGAGGCGGGGAAAAATATTCAGACCCTGAGCTGGGACGTTGCTAGTGAAGGGGAGATTTCAGGTGAGAAGTAAATGTGTAGAGAGGATGCGGTGACCTTTCTTATTTGCAGTGTTTTCATTCTGCAGCTTGCACGGCAGGGACCCTGACATCAGAAGCTCTGATGGCCCGAGGCTGTGTTGGAGAGGAAATAAATGAGCCTGCCCTACTTCCAGAGGCTCTAGTAATGCGTGTGCTGCACGGAACCTGGGCAGGGCAAGATGTGTGTAGACGGGCGACCTCTAGTGGCTCCCAATGGGAGTTGCATCGCCTGCTGGGTCGCAGAGGGAACCCTGAGTCAAAGCACAGGGTCTATTGAGAAAATCCTGTTTGTCCAGCAGCAAGCTGGACATTAGGGAAGATTCAGAACAATGACAAGCAGGCAAACTGAAGGCGCTTATCCTCTGGCCTGGGGAAATCAAAACAGCACACTGTTTCTCTATTGACTTGATGCCGTGGAGTTTCCAATCACACGGATCGTAGTAATAATCCAGGAAGCTGAACCCTGCAGGAAGATTGGACTTTAGATGAAAAGAGGAAGGGCGTTCCTGGATGGAAGAACAGCACGAATCAAGCAGGCAGGAAGAAAAAACCTTGATGACATGGAGCAGAGTTTTCTAGTGAGAAAATCTGACTCTGTGTGTGTGTGCATGTTGGGATGACTGAAAACTAAGCCACGCGGTGAAAAGCCCAAGAATAGAAGGTCCAGACCTCCTGAGCTCTTTGAGATGGACCCTCCTCAGGTCTCCACTGAGGAATGGTGAACCTCTGAGGACATGATCAGGGACTGCAAACTCAAAGGCTCCCCTGGCCAGATCGTTCACAGAAAGCCACGAGACAGACCGGATGGAGGCTTCTGGCATTTCAGAGATGTCAACTTCGGTTTTAAATTTTGCAGTGATATTTAGCCAGCCTCGAGTCATGAATGCAGCTGGAAGTAGGGGAGGCTGTGACAGAAATGGGAGGGTTTGGACCTTCTTACCACGGGCAGCAGTGACTCAGCTCCAGCCAGTTGTTACTGTCAGGAATGTAGACCTACTTGCCAAATAGTCCACGCCCGCAAGAGAAGTACATTACCTACCATTTTACGTGAAATCTCGCAGGGCGGAAATGTTGGGTCAACTTTTTGAAACATTGTACAGATCAAACAAAACATGTGGCCTTCAGGTTGTCACTTGATGAGTTGGGGTTCCATTCATCAAGTTTATCCTGAAGATGTTTTAAGACATAGAATGAAACAGACAAATGTACTGTAATTCTCATAATTTGGGGGAAAGCTAATGACTTTGGGGATTGCTTCAATTTTTTTTTTTTTAATGTGGGAGAGGGAAGTGTTTTTTTCTCTGATTGGGCCTTGAAAGGAGCTTGCTACGAGTTCCAGGAGCCCTTTGCTTCTGTCTCTCTGCCCCTGATTCGCAAGTCAGGGTCACCTTCCTGAGCCTCTGTTTTTTTTCCACTGGAGATATAATTGAAGTATAACATTACGCTAGTTTCAGGAGTACAGCATAATGATTTGATACTTAGTGTATTGCAAAAAGATCACTATAGTAAATTCCGTTAATGGCCATCGCCACACAACCACAAATTTTTTTTTCTGGTGATGAGAACTTTAAATGTTTATTCTCTTAGCCACTTGCAAATATACAATACAGCATTATTATTTTTTTTAAAGATTTTTTAATTTATTTATTCGACAGAGAGAGACAGCCAGTGAGAGAGGGAACACAAGCAGGGGGAGTGGGAGAGGAAGAAGCAGGCTCATAGCGGAGGAGCCTGATGTGGGACTTGATCCCAGAACACCGGGATCACGCCCTGAGCCGAAGGCAGACGCTTAACCGCTGTGCCACCCAGGCGCCCCACAATACAGCATTATTAACAATAGTTGCCCTGCTGTCCATTACATCCCCGGGACTTATTTATTTTATAACTGGAAGCTTGTACCTTTTGATCACCTTTACCCATTTCCCCCACCCCCAGCCCCCCACCTCAGGCAACCACCAATCTGTTCTCTGCATCTGTGACTTCAGTGGTTTACTGCTGTGGTTTTTAGATTCCACATATAAGTGAGGTCATATAGTATCTGAGATTCTGTTTTCTCATCAGTTAAACTGGCAATCTAATTAAAGGTCCTTTTGCCTCAATAATGTATGATTCCTTAAGTGCCCTTATATCTAAAATTCTATGATCTTATTCCATTGTGGAAGAGGATGTGTTTTCCTGCTGGCCTCACCTTACAGAAAACTCAGAGAGAGTTTCATCTGTGCGCTAGGCTCCTGTCATCCTTCAAGGGAGGCAGCGAGGGGTAGCGAAGTCGTGGTTAACCTTGGCCACACATTAGAATGAACGGGAGAGTTTTGCAACAAACCCAATGCCAACCCTCATTCTGAGCCACCGACACAAACTGAAGGGGGCTCGAGAGCTGAGTCCCAGGCATGGGGACATTTTGATGGCTCCCCCAGGTGATTTTAATGTGCAGCCAGGATAGGAGAACCACTGGTGTCGGCAGAAGGAGTCTTTCAACCCAGGCTCTGGAATCCGACAAACCAGGCAGGCGCCAAACCGCACTGGAGCCTGAGACCAAAGGAAAAATGTGGCCCCTTTATACACTCATCAAAACATCCTCCCCGAGTTTAGACAAAGTAGGAAAAGTTACTAGAATCTCTACAATCAGAAATTAGGACTGTATATAAAGTCTGCATGGCTCAATCTGTTCACTATCGTCAGCCTTCATCCGCTCGTTCTGGGCTCCGTGAACCTGCAACACCGGGAACCGTGGGCTGATGGGAAGCCACTGGTCCTGTTCCACACGAATGCAGCCTCGTAAAACAGACCAACAACCGCAGTCTGTCTTTCTTTAAAATCATGATAGTTCATTGATCCGGGATATTTTGCATTCATTTAGGTGTTTAAACAACCTGGAATTCGAATATTCTTTATCTTGCTAAATTACTTGAGTTGCTTGCTGCCCGCTCAGAGGGTGCTCCACTCATTACATCCAATCCCAGTTCTGAACCTGGGTTGAAATCCTGCTTCTGCTTGGGTAAGTTCCTGATCCCATCTAAGCCTCTCTTAATCCTTAACCTGTAAGATAAGGTTAGTACCAGCACCTCCCCTGTGGCACGATGAGGTTCAAACGAGGTAACGTGCCGAAGTGCCTGGCACAGACTGGGAGCTCTCTCACATGCGCTAATGCGGGTTGGCTAATATCACATACAGAGATTGTGTAACACCACGGTTACCATGGCTCTCATTTGTCTGCTTCTTCCAAGAAAGGTCGCTTACCTTGGGTTTGTCACTTCTTAGGTATAGGAGAGGGGTTGAATCAGCATCGTCTGGTGTCTCCAGCCAGGGGTGTTCAAGCTCTTCTATAAAACCCTAGGGATCAAAGAATAACCAGATATTATTTATAGCTGGACAACGACACTAGACATTGCCTGATGGGTGTGCTTATATTAATCTAGTTCATATGTTTGGCTCTGTGGAAAGTTTACCTTAACCAATTTAAATACAGCGTTCCATAGATTTTAAATGTTTGAGGACTACTCTTCCAGATCATATTTCTCAAAGTTTCATGTCCATGAGATTCAGCTGGGGGTCTTGTTAAAATTCAACTTTTGATTCTGCAGGTGTGAGATGGGGGGAACCTGAGGTTCTGTATTTGTTGCACGCTCCCAAATAGGATTGGCTATATAATTTGTGGGGTTCGGTGCAAATGGAAATACAAGACCCCTTGTTCAACAATTTCAAGATGGCGATGACAAAACATTAAACCAGGCACCAAGCCCTTCTAAGTGTGGGGCCCTGCGCCACTGCACAGGCCACACACCCATGCAGCCTGTCTAGCTCCCAGGTGCTACCTGTCCTGGGGCCCACCACCATAATTTGAGTAGCAACGGTCTAACCAGTGGGGTCTACCAGAACTTTCTGTGATGAGGGAGACATTCTATGCATGTGCTGTTCAATACAGTAGTCACTTCGCCACATGGAGTTGTTGAGCTCTTGAAATGTGGCTAGTGTGACCCAAACTAACGTTTTGTTGAACTTTAATTAGATTTAAGTAGCCCCGTGAGTCTAATGGCCGCCCCATTAGACAAGACACTTTGGCTGTCAACTTTCTCCAGTAGGATAGTTTCCTACTCAAGCACATTGTCAGCCTCCAAGCTAACTACACGACATTAGTCAAGGGAAGTCAGACCAGATCTTTTCCTTGGTGCTTTAATAGATCTATTTAATCTTTAAAAAAAAAAAATTCTGACAGGTAATGCTATTCCAAATATTCTCATGACAAAGACCTGGCCTAATCTGGGAAATAATAATTTTTTTACATTAAAAAAATTCTATTTAATTTACTGTGGAAAATATTGGCAATTCATATGTTAAAAGTTTCTCGTCTCCTTTCATAGGAAATGATTGACAGCCTTTAAGTGCTGTCTGCGTCTTTTAAAGCTTAAGTGACTGACACTCTTCAGGCAGAATACATTTTCCTACAGTCTTGAAATATGACTTGATTTCCCTGATGTGAAGCTGGTTTTTGGGTGTCTGGGCTGCTCCTCGGGCTTTTAATCCTCTGTGAACACACCTCTTATTTCTGGTAATGAGACCAAACCTGCCCAGGACGTAAGAAGGAGCAAAACTCCGCCAGAGCCACCAGGCTTGTGTTTAGGAAACAAAGGGGCACTTCAATTCTGAAGGATTTTTTTTTTTTTTTTAATTTGGGCTGAGTGAAATCTCCAAATTGCTAAATTGCTCATCTCCAGAGAGGTTTTCTGATTTCCCCACTCCATTCAAGACTTTGAACTTTCTTTTTGAAGCAGGATTAATTGGGCACTCAATGAAAGAGAGAGAGAGACAGAGACAGAGAGTGAGTAGGGGAGGGGGTAAGAAAGGACAGAAATCTAACTTCTGGAGTCAAAGAAATAGAAGGAAGAAGGTGCTAACACATCAGAAGACCAGGAAGGAGGGCAGGACTGTGAGAAAAGGCTCATTTAAGAATAACCACCCCCAAACCAAAACTCCATCCATCAGGAATTTCTAAGTACCAGGAAAAAACGGCTGTCGGTTTCTGTGACTGGTTTTTCTTTGGATTTGCAGTGAGTTCATGGCTCTTGACATCAAAGCATAAAGTACAGGAGGGATTAAATATTCTCCAAATGGGTCAGTGCTTGGCAGCTCCGAGATCCACTGTTCGGAAACCGAACACCTGGAAACAGACCCAGGAATCTGTAAGACGTTAGTAAGTGATAGCATGCCAGTGGCTTGAAAGGGGGGCATTATTCAAAAGTGTTAAGTCAACAGGCCAAACATTTGGAGAAAATAAATATTGCTCAATACTTACACTCTACAACAAAATAAATCCCAGACGGATTAAGAATACGCTAAAAATAAACCAAAACCCAAACGATAAAAGTGAGGGTAGGAGAGTGGAATTTCGGGGTCAGGATCATGTGTGTACTTAATCTGATTACAGTTTACTCTCCCACTGACCACGCACGAAGGGTTGCATGTCTGCAGATCCACACCAGTCCCTGTTTTTATCTGGTTTCTGGTTTCGCCACGCTAGTAGGAACGAGGCTGATTTAAAACACACTTCTCGGGGTGCTTGAGCGGCTCAGTCGGTTAAGCGTCTGCCTTTGGCTCGGGTCATGATCTCGGGGTCCTGGAATCGAACCCCGCGTGGGGTTCCCCACTCAGCAGGGAGTCTACTTCTCCTTCATCCTCTGCTCCTCCCCTCTGCTCATTCTCTCTCTCTCAAATAAATAAATAAAATCTTTAAAAAAATAAAAGTAAAGTAAAATGCATTTCTCTGATAACTAATGAATTTGAACACCTCTTCAAATACTCGTTAGCTTTCCTGGGTTTCCATTTTCCTTAAGTGCCTGTGTGTATACTTTGCCCAATTTCTACTGGCGTTTCTGTATTTTTCTTCTTCATTTGAGAAGGTTCCTTGTGTGTTTTGTACTCTCTTGTTAATTTAGAACCACAAGTTCCATTTTCTCCGTGGACATCTACTAACTTTATTTATGTTAGTCTTTGTTGAGCTGAAGTCCTTCCTTTTGATGCAGTAAGATCCATTCCACAGAGATATCCAGTGTTGTTCATGCCGGGAAGCTGCAGGAAGCTGGGGCGCCCACTGCCGGCAGAATGGATTGGTAAGAGTACACGCCAAGAAGGATGGAGCAGAAACCATTAGAAGCAATGGACCAAATGCACACTGACATCAAGGGTGAACTTTAAAGATGTAGTGTGGGGTGGAATAAGAAACAGAACGAGAAGTATCGCACCATATCCTTTATGTCCATTCAAATGTGTGGACATTATACAATACCTACTTAGCAAAACCACATGCAAATTAAAAGATACATCTTTAACCCACTGGAATGATGATACGGGGGATTGGGATAGGAAATGGGGATTGAAGAGGATAATTAAATAAGAGAGGAGCCTAGGAAGCCTTACCCACCGATAATGTCTTAGGAAATGAGGAATAAAAGCAAATCTACTGCACCCCGGTATCCCATGCTCCAATACGGAAAGAAAAAAGACAGAGACATATTTTGATCATGTTGGGGTAAGAAGACCTTCTAATCGTGATGCTAAGGTCAAAAGCTATAAAAATAGGATGATAAAGTTAATGACATAAAATAATTTTACACTGTGGGGAAACGGACATAAAATCTGCCATCGTAACCATTTTTTTAAAGATTTATGGATGTATGTATGTATTTGAGAGAGGGAGAGGGAGTGAGCACAAGCAGGGTGAGGGGCAGAGGGAGAAGCAGACTCCCCACTAAGCAGGGATCCTGACATGGGGCTCCATCCCAAGATCCCAGGGTCATGACCTGAGCCGAAGGCAGATGCTTAACTGACTGAGCCACCCAGGCGTCCCATTGTAACCATGTTTAAGTGTACGGTCAGTAGCGTTGAGTACCTTCACGTTGCTGTGCGACGTATCTCCAGACCTCTTTTCATCTTACAAAACTAAGACTCTCTCCTCATTAAACAATACCGCCTTCCGCCTCCTCTCGGCCCCTGACAAGTCCCAGTTTACTTACTGTCTCCATGAATTTGACTATTCTAGATATCTCATTTAAGTAGAATCACAGAGTTTGTCCCTTGGTGACTGGCTTATTTCACGGAACATAATGTCCCCAAGTTTCGTCCATGTGATAGTAGAGACCATCTTGGGTTTATCCATTGACCTGGCCATGGACACTTGGGTTAGTCCTACGTGGGAGCTGTTATGAATAGTACTCTATAAACACGAATACACAGATAACTCTTCAAGACCCTGCTTTCACTTCTCCTGGGTATATATACCCAGAAGTTGAATTGCTGAATCATGTGAGTTAAAAAGAGAATTATTAATACTATTTTTAATTTTTTGAGGAACTGCCATAGTGGTTTTCATAAGCTATATCATTCTACGTTCCCACCAATAGTACACAGGGGTTCCAATTCCTTCACATTTTCACCAGTGCTTGTTATTTTGTTTTCTATTTTAAATAAAAGCCATCCCAATGGTTGTGAGGGATAGAAAACATTTCTTAAAAACAGGAAAAACTGGGGAAAATATTTCCACCATACATGGTTTATAGCTCTAATAAAGAAAGGCCTCAATAATCAATAAGAAAAAAAAATGAATAAGAATTTAAAATAGACTATGGACATAAATAGCAACTTAACCAGAGGAGACCACAAGTGATTAATAAACCCGCGTGCATATTCACCCTTTTCAGTAATTAGAGCAATATAAATAAAAACAACATGACTCCATTTAGAGCATCGGGTGGCAAAAATGGGGAAAAATGGTAATACTCAGTGATGGTGAAGATGTGGGGAAGCAGGTGCTCTCATACAACACCAGCTGAAGAAGAAAAGAGAAAGTCTAGCTGTCTTCCACTGTTTGTTCTTCCTGAGTTTCTTCGGTAAAGATTACTTTTTAATGTGACTTGGTTTTGGCTGATGAGCTGTAAGTGGAAGTGTTGTGTAGGAATTCTGGGAAGGTTCCTTACAAGAAAGGAGAAGGGTGTTCATTTTGCCCTTTTGCTCCTTCCTTCTGCTTTAATGGAACATAGCCGTGATGGCAGGCACTCCAGTAGCCATCTTGGACCACAAGATAACTTTGACTATGGAAATAGTATGAAGCTGGTGCTGTGAAAGCCAGAACTCGAGTAACTTTAGCTGTCTGAAACTTGGCCTCCTAACTCCTAGTATAGCCTCCTATAGCTCAAACCAACGTTGTATATTAGGCTTCAGACTGGCAGTGGAAAATTCCCATTGTGTGCAGGTGAGCAGGGAGTCACACAGCTCTAAGAGACTTCCATCCTTTCTGAAAACAGTCAGTGTTGCCTGAAACAAAGATTACAATAAAAATATATTATTAAAAGTTTATTTCACAACACATGTTAATCAAACCATCATGGTGTATGCCTTGAACTTATTCAGTGATATATGTCAGTTATTTCTCAATAAAACTGGTTGAAAATTTGTAAAATGTAGTAAGTATAATAGAAATTTAAATAATTTAAGTCTCCAGTAGTGTTTTGGGGTAAGATTTTAGCATATACTTCTCAAGTTATTAGAGCTCAAAGCTGCATGGAAACTCCTGAAACACCTCTTGTGATAGGCAATGCTTCCCTTGATTTTAGGGTCACTTTATCTTCTTGCACACATGAATTGGTGACATACGTTTCATTTTTTCTGAAAGCCTTCCTGCCTCTTTCAATTGACGCTCTAGGTAGGAAGAGAGCTGCTCATGGGAACTCATTCCCAGTTCCCCCAAACCGTGCAATTTCCAGGAAGTTATAAAAGAGGTAGTTGCATCAAAGCAAAAGCATTGGGATAGGTTTTAAAATGGGGGAACTGGGACCATTTGGCCTGGAAAGGAAGGAACTCAGGGCAGGATAGCCATCTTTAATTCCCTGAGGGCCTCAAGAAGCAGAGATGACATAGGGCGAACTTTCTAGAATGACAGCTGTCCATCAGTGAGCCCAACTCCCTTGAAAAAGCAGTGAGTTCCCTGTCCCTTGACTTGTTTCTCCTGTAGAGAACATTGCTCCCGTGGGCTGCACCAAGTCAAGGTCCTGTGATGTTCTGGGGTTTTGTGGCTGACTAAACATACAATTCCCTTATCAAAAGATGAAAAGAAGGCTTCGGGGGGAGCTGAGTGTGTGAGGAGGAGGCTTTTAGGGCACATGCCTGACAGCGTCTGGGGAGCTCGGTTTCCTTAATGTCCTACTTTCCAGTTGCCTATCAACTCCAGCCAGCCTGCTCTACCCACTGTCTCCCCGTCTAAACTAACCACCTTCCTCTGCCTACTCAGCCCTAACCATTTTCCCACACCTCTCCTCTTCCATAGAACCTTCTCTTAACACTTCACCGCACAGGTCTTCCTGGGTTACTTACTGCAAGTCTGCTCTGACATTGCTGATAGAGATCCCAGGCTCTACACAGCTGCCCACTCACCACACAGCGGTAAGACAGAAAAGTTAAGAGAACAGTCTTTGGAGTCAGACCCAAGTTTGAATTCAGGTCCCACCAATAACTACTTATTACCACCACTCATCTTGGGTTTCTTCATCTGTCCATTGGGGAGGATGATGCAAATGGCAGCCATGTTTGCACAAGGTACTAAGTACCTCAGATGGATCATCTCTCCTAAGAGGGGGGTACTTTTTATTCTCGTCACTTATCCACTCATAGGGTGGCTGTGGGGCACATGAGATGCTTCACCCCAGGCCTGGCACATGAGATGCTTCACCCCAGGCTACCTGTTACTCTTATAAGGTAGGTCATGGGCTCACATGTCATTCTAGGCATGGTGGCCCCAGCTCCTCTCCCGTCTCCCTACTGACCATGACGACCTACAGGGATGTGATACCAAAGTTGAGAAGAACTGGTCTGTGTTCTAATTTGACATTCATTCCCATTCCTCTTGGACCGTTCCTGGGTCCCTCCTGTAGCTATGAGTTTTTGGAGGATAAGAACCCTTGGTGACACTTCTGGGCACCTCCTGCAGAGAGGTGAACATCCCAAGCCCGAGGGGTCGCCATGAACGGAGAAGGTGTGTTGGAGAAGCTGAATCCTAGCTGGGCAGTTCCTCCACATGAGGCTGGGAAGGGAGCTTTTCCCAGGTGCCAAACCGTGCCTTGGAGAAAAATGACAGGCTGTGGGTGGGACCTCAGATATAGCAAAGAGCTCTGGGGCCTCACAGCCTCCAAGCTCGCCTTGGCAACAGCTCTTCTCCCTGTTCCCTTTTGAAAGGGAATTATGTGACTGCTGGCACTAGGCAATTATCATTTGTGAACATTTTTTTTCTTGTGTCATGTCAGAGAAAGACACACACACACCTTGCCTACGAACAGTACATTCAGGAATTACAGGCATAAGCCAATCTAGTTTTAAAAATGATGTTGCCATCTAAATTCTATTAACCCTACAATGCGATCTCCCCTAGACCAAAATATTGCAATTTCCTTCTCTTTTCACTTTCTTTTCCCCCAATTTAATTTGATTTTTGCTCTCTTTAGAGGATACACAGTAATCAGGTTAAGCCATCGTCATGTCAGTGCTGCCCTTAGAGTTCCTTCCCGTTCTATTTCAGCCTGTTCTTTACTTCTTCCTTAATCCACTTTCTGCCCAGTGAATACCCCAAGAAGAACTGGACAGAGATAAATCATTTTGCCTTGGAAACTTATCAGGTTGAAAAAAATAAACAAGCTGCTGCCCTCCAAAACTCAGAAAATCACGTTAGACTAGGGTACCAAGTCTGTTTATTTTCCTTTATCTAAGGGATAGATTTCATTATGAAAGGTGGGCCTTCCTGAATGGCCAGAGGAGTCCCTAAGGCTAAGGAAATGCCAGCAATAATAAATGAATGTGTTTGCTATTGAAAGAGTCCAATCTGGATTTCAGAAAGGATTATATTTGTGGTGTGGTTTTTTTTGAGGGGCAGTGAAGAATATAGGTTTTAAATAATAATTCTGCAACTTCAGCTCTTTTTGAGGGCATGCAGAATTGCTTGCCAACTCCTGAAAGCCCAGACAGTAATTGATTTAAGAAGATTGAAGCAATATTGCTTTTTATGCAGCTTAAGGTGTAAACAAATATTTCCTCTTAACACATTTCTAATGTTTGTTATAATAACATTCATCAAATTAGATGGAAACAGACACAACTTTTTAAAAATCCAGTCTTCCTTTGTCCCATCTCTTTTTATATCCAGGGAGATGAAGAACAGAGTAACAAACTAGCATCAGCTAAGGCAAGGGACGAAGGCCAAATGGCTTGTTAATTTCTTTCTGACAAATTTTAGTTCCAACGTCGCCTTGAAAAGAGGGAAAGGGGCTCTCTGCCCACAAGATCTCATCCGAAAGTGACTTTTTATTGTTTGGGAAAGGAAAATGAAGAAGTAATAGCACTAGGATAACATTCCCATCCCGGCAAGGTGTCCCTGTGTATGGTTCGTGCAGCTGCAGAAAATGCTCGGGTGTGGAATCATTCGAAGAAGCATCTTTGACAATCTGGCCGCCTCTCGGGGAGGCTCCTCAAATGAAAACTCAGGCATCCTTGAAACCAATGTAACATTGCGTGTCAACTATATTTCAAAAACAAGCAACCAAAACAATCCCTCAGGCATGCTGACCTGTTTGCTGGCTCCCCTGTTCTGCTCGGCCTCGCTACCCCCCTCAGGCTGGCCTCACACGCTGGCCTTCTGGCACATGAGGATTCTGCCAGCCTGAGACAAGACAGATTTGATGTTGGGATGACCTTCAAAGGCGTCTTGCAGGTCACAAGCCTGCCAGGATACAGACTTCCTTGGTTACAGCTGGAGGGTGTGGCCTGGAAAATTCTTCAATCAGGAAGAGTGGGCAGGAAGGAGAGGGTGGTTTCTACAGTGTAAACGGAGTATCTGCTCTCCTCCCAGGGTGACAGGTCATGTAATCCACAGGGGCAAGAACACAATATATAAAGGCCCATTAGCAAGATCTTGGTCTTTCTGTCAAACTTAAAATTGGACTAGTCACTGATGAAGAGATGAATGGATCTGCCTAGATATAAATAAACATAAAGGGACATGACTGTGTCTGTCTATCCGCCTGTCTGTCTCTATCATGACATACAGTTCCATTTATCATGTTTCGCTAATATTTACTATGTTCTATTTAGACAACTTAACTCAGCACAGGTAATGCCATGATGTTCACTCTCCCTTTTTAAAATGAACAAAATTAAAAGTAGCTTGTCCTTAGCTAATGCAAAAGGCAAAAGTCTGTTATCAGATCATCGTCAGTGACTCTAAGCAGGCTGGAGAGAAGACCCTTAAAATGAAAACTGAGGAGGTTCTGGGTGGCTCAGTTGGTTAAGCTTCCGACCCTTGATTTTGGCTCAGGTCATGATCTCGCGGTTCTAGGATCGAGCCCCGAGTCGGGCTCCCCACTCAGCGCGGAGTCTGCTTCTCCTTCTCCCTCTGCCTCTCCCTGCCGCTCTTGTATGCACTCTCTTTCTCTCTCAAATAAATAAATAAATAAATAAATAAATAAATAAATAAATCTTTAAGAAAATGAAAATCGATAGGAAGAGTAGGCTTGTATACTTCGTGAAGCAGACACAAACACAATTACAATTTGTCTCAAATTGCAGGCAATTTACCTTGGGATTGATGTCAAACAGGGAAAATTTCAGCCTGAGGACACTTTAAAAAAAAATTGATCTGTATTGGAGAAGAGAAGGAACAGAGAGAACTAGGATGGCCGTGTTAATGGAAATGCCACCTTCGTCACGCCTGAGTTTTACCGTGAACGCCGCAGTGGAATGAGTATCATTGAAGCAGATAATTCTCGCGCCTTCACCCCACCATTCACCCTGCCAACCTGTCATTATTCGGAAGTAGGAATTTTCTTCCTTCTTTCTGTTTTTAGTTGGCAATTCTAGCGGAGCACTGAGGTGCTGCCATCATGTCCCTGGGAAATGTCCGGCAAGGGAGGCGTCACCGTCAAGGTCCGCAACTGAAACAAGTACGTGAGGATTTTCAGTATACCTGGAAGCACAGAAGGAAACGTACCTCAAAGAGACTTTATCATAACTCTTTATCCATCAAGGGTCAAGGTTATCGTGATTGGCTACCTTTGTGTAGTAAGCGTCCACCTATTTACTTGTTCAAATGGAAATGATGTGTCCTTCAAGTGGCCTGAAACTGGGGCACCTGGCTCAGTCGGGGAAGCACCCGACTCTTGATTTCGGCTCAGGGCCTGATCTCAGGATTGTGGGATGGAGCCCCGTAAGGTTCCATGCTCAGCATGGAGTCTGCTTGTCCCTCTCCCTCTGCTCCTCCCCCTGCTCACTCACTTTCTCTCTCTCTCTCTCTCTCTCTCAAATAAATAAATAAATAAATAAAATCTTAGAAACAAAGAGGATTCTCTCTCTCTCCCTCTCTCTCTGCTCCTCCCCCTGGGCTCACGCGCTCTCTCTCTCTCTCTCAAAAGGAAGAGGCCTCTTCTCTTCAGCTCCTTGGTTGAGCAGAAGCACATGCTGATGTCAGTTCATCCCTACCTCCTTTTTTAAGAGAGAAGTCATGTAGAGTGGAAAGTCCAGCTGGGAAAAGAAAGCAAAGGTCAAAGGGATAGGGCCGTGGGATTCTACCTGGGGTTCTCCTCAATCCAATTTCCTTCCTTGGGGTCTGTTTCTATTGTAGTGGGTGGATGGCTTTTCTCTTGGCTTCCGATCTATTTCAGTCCATTCCACTCCAATTTATTTATTTGTTTGTTTATTTATTTATTTATTTATTCAAGATTTTATTTATTCATTCAACAGAGAGAAACAGCCAGTGAGAGAGGGAACACAAGCAGGGGGAGTGGGAGAGGAAGAAGCAGGCTCCCAGTGGAGGAGCCTGATGTGGGGCTCAATCCCAGGACTCTGGGATCACGCCCTGAGCCGAAGGCAGACGCTTAATGACTGAGCCGCCCAGGCACCCCGCGTTCCACTCCAATTTAATTTCTCAACCCCCTACACACACATCGCCTGCCTTCATCTCCACACGGAGAAGAAAGGGAAGAGTAACTGGGGTGAATTAGAAAAAGAGGGGACAAAGAGGGAGGCAACGGAAGGAGACAGGGTTTGGAACCATGACTTTGAGAAGTGCTGGGGAGGGTGAAATCATGTCACAGCCATTTTATCTGCCCAACTCGGGGTCTCACTCCATACCTCAGTGGGACTCTGTGCATACGTACTGGGGTGAGGAGGAGGGAAGCTGGGTTCGGAGCCGCAGGAAGGGTAATATGAGAAGAGGCATGAACTGAAGGGGGGAAGGGAAAGACCGAGAACAGTTCCCTTGAATCTCCACTTTCTTGACTTTGCCTCTATGTTTACCCTGAGTAGTGTGTGGTTACAAAAGGAAAGACTGCAGATTCAGCAGCCGGGGCATGAAAATTAAAATTATTCACCTTTGGAGAAGGACACATTTGTGATCGGGTAAATGGAATGACTGTGTTCATTCATCAGAGGCCGCTGTGCAATGAATTTCCAACTGGTTAACTTCCAAATAGCAGGACTTGCTCTAATGAAGGCTGAAAGGTACTTGAGTTTGGTTCTTACACTGTAAAAAGCATCAGGATTTGCACTTATTTCAAACTTGGTAGGAAGCTGTTGATAAAAAGAAATAGCCATTTCTGACCAGTGGGTCTGTATCTGTGCGGGCAAATATCTGAGAAATCAATGGCTGAATGTGAAGAGATTATGGGACAAAGAGAAAGAAAAGTCATAGAGACAAACTTTGGTAATGTATAGCCAAGCCAACCACTTAGAGGAGAAGTTGCTCTGAGGCTGATGGGAGCTAGGCCCCCATCTTAGGGAGGGTTATATCCACCTATCACTGTTCTGTGCCATTAAACATTCCAGTCCAATTCTGATGCCGTGCCCACCAATCCCCCTATGGTCATCTGGTTTCCCAAAGAACTTGCCTAAAAGGGGCAGAGGACACTGATCAGGCCAGTGCAAATTTCTGAGCTATCCAGAGTAATATATCCTCTTGTCAATTAATATGCCTACGTGTTATGCATTTATTTTAATATTCTAATTGCAATTCAAAGTGAGTATTCAAAATTGTATTCAAACTGAGTCCAAAATGACAATTTGCAAAGCTCCTTCAGAGCCATAGGGAGTAGTCATTATCAAGATCAGCAATTGTTTCTAAATGTGCAGCCTCCAAAATCAATGGAAACTGGCATCTACAAGGAAATCAAATTGTAAAAGATTACTCCGTTTTGAAGGCACCTTAAGTGAGTCATTTCGCAGGGCTGACTCAATTGGTTATATATTGGTTTTGAATTTGCATACTTTACTTCCCATTACTAATTTCATCTTGCTTTTTAGCCTGCATTTATGCTGATGGCACAAAACATATGAGCTTGTCATCCCTCTAGCTTAAAGACACCTCCTTGGGGTAATTATCCAGTCTTTCAGGATTTCTCTCCCTGGTTGGTTGATGGGGCCATCCTTTGGGTCTTTCCAGAATCTATAGTGGTGTTTCTTGACCCACCTGTTCTTCTGGGCATCACACTTACAGCTTTGAGTCTGGTTATTGCCTTTGGAATCGAGGTCCCCACCTGCTGTGGCCTCCTCATTTCAACTCCAGTCTTCTTACAGGCAACCAAATCTCTACGACTATCTGGAGCTCCTGAGGAGGAGTCTCTGAATCTTGACCACCATCCTCTCAGTGGTTGGTCTCATACCACTCCCCACCATTGTAGACTCATGCCTCTCCGTTCAGCTTTTATTCCGATTCAAGATCAGAATGATCATTTGGAAACTCAGATTTTTTTTCATCACCCCTTCTCACAAAGTTTTTAAAGGCTCACCATTGCTTTTGAGACAAAGTTTCCTAACAAAGCCAATGCACAGGTTGTTCCTTCCCTACCCCGCCCTCATCAGAATCCATATTCTTTCCAACCCTGACCCCAGCTCCAGACTCACTGGCCCTCCTTGGGGCTGCACTTCTGTTTGCCCTTCAAATCTCAGTTCAACCATTAAATACTCAATGGATGAATGTGTGGCAAGTTATTTAGACATATCTTTTCCATGCTAAGGATTTCAAACCTGTTGTTAGCAGCTATCATCTTGTTTCCTAGTGAAACAAGAGCTGAGGATCCAAACTGTGCCGCTGGCCCCCTTCTTGATTTTAGACATCACCTTAGATCCCAGGACTCTGACAACCACAGTGTGAAAACCACTGATTCAAACAATAGTGTTTTAAAGAAGAGGCAGGTATGATGACATCTATGCTTCAGGAAGATCCGCTCTTGCAACTGTGTGAGTTTTATCCACTTGTCTTGGGCCACTTCAAGTCTTTCCAGTCTCTCCTTTCTCTCATTGCTGCTGCAGTCATGGCAAACAACTCTACGTGGGTTCTGACAGAGTCAAAGAAGGACTCTCCTGAGGGTTGTTTGCTTCTCCCCAGGACCGCATACCACTGGCCTCCCACCATGGGGTTTTCTTGGTGATAACAAGGTGGGGGACTTCACAGGATCCTGCATGGCACTCACAAAGGCTCACCTTGTACATTCAGGACCTTACCACTCCATAGGGATGATTTCTCTCTTTTTCCTGCTAAAAGGATGGTCCCAAGATGGAACTTATGCATTTAGAGGATGGTGTTCCAGGATCAAGTAATCAGTCACTCTTAACAACAGCCAGTGCAGTCATGCTTCCTCACACCAACTCTCTCCCTTCACATCTCTCTCCCTGTCCTTCACTACTACTCCTTTGGTATGTGCTCCCTAAGAAAGCAGAAGCCTCTGCCTCTGGCTGAGATAAAGGGCCAAAAATCCAAGGCAGAGGAATTTCCAGCAGATCCCAGTCAATGGAAGCCCATTCTTGAGTTTGGCTAATTTGTGGTTTTGCCAATAATTTATATTAGAGATGACCTAGCCTTTGTCCTAAGAAGTGGCTATGAGAAGGAAGAGGAAGAGGTAGACCAGAAGACACTTTGAAAGGAGAAAAGGTAGAATGTAATCATCGGTTGGATTTGGTCTAGGATGACCCCCAAGCTTCTAGCTGGTGCTCTTGCATGGGAAGGTCAGTTTTGCAAATGCTGTGCTTAAGTCACCTGTGGGACAATCATGAAGAGATGCCCAGTTATCAGTCTGGAGCTTGGGAAAGAGATCTGAGCTGATCACGAAGCTGGACGGCTCTTGGGGATGCGTGAAGGAGAAGGTGAGATCAATCACCCAGAGCAAGCATGTAGGGTAAGCAAGGAGCCAACCATGCCTCCCGGGCATGGACTGGGGGGGGTAGGGTGGGGTGAATAAAGAAGAGCTATGGAAAAGGAAGGGGAAGTCTGAGATCTACGAACATAGGAGTCAGGCAGCACCTAGCTTATCATGTGAGAAAATAACTTCCAATACATTTTTACAGAAGCTTTCAGAGACAAGGTCAAAGAACACTATCTACACAAAATTGACATAGTAACTCCCAGCCTGCATTAAGATGTGTAGGTACCAGTCCTCATAACATGGTCACCAAACTGTAAATCACTTTCAAACTCTGAAACTGGGCAGATTAAACAATATGATCTCTGCAGAAACCATAGTATTTAGGGGAACAAAATGCATGCTTAAGGGGGGGGGGGATTAAGCTGCTGGCTTCGATGAAAATTTCAATTTCAGTAACTAACGCAGGGGTTCCCTGGCTACGTCTGTGCTCACATGTCCACTTGGGGAGCTGGAGGGATCATTCCTCAATCTCTTTCTTAGCTTTATATCTGTATTCAAAAACATAAAATACGCATTTAAAAACAACCAGCATAGTTGTAGAGTTTTTAACAATCATTTACCAAAGTGGCCATTATAGACTACTGGAAAAAAATCCATCTTAATCATATATTCTGGAAAAAACTCAAAATATCATAAAAGCAAAGTGGCTATTTATTAATTCATTTAGATAAGTTTAATAAAAGACGACCTGAAACTAATCTAATGTTATATGTCATTCAGATACATTTATATCCCAATTTTTAAAAAGTAAGGAAGGGATGTAGTTTAAAAAGTGAATTTAACTCTAACTCTTGTCATTGGCCATGGCAACATTTTTCTAGATATGTCTCCTGAGGCAAGGGAAACAAAACAAAAGTAAACTACTGGGACTAAATCAAAATGAAAAGCTTCTGCACAGCAAAGGAAATAATCAACAAAACGAAAAGACGATCTACAGAATGGGAGAAGATATTTGCAAATGACGTATTTGATAAAGGGTTAGTATCCAACATACATAAAGAAGTGCTATAACTCAACATCCAAAAAACAAACAGTCCAATTAAAAAATGGGCAGAAGACATGAATAGACATTTCTAGAGAAGACATCCTGATGGCCAACAGACACATGAAAAGACGCTCAACATCACTCATCATCAGGGAAATGCAAATCAAAACCACGATGAGACATCACCTCACACCTCTCAGAATGGCTAACATCAACAACACAAGGAACAAGTGTTGGTGATGATGGGCTGGTGCAATCACGCTGGAAAACAGTATGGAGGTTTGTCAGAAAGTCATGGAAATAGCCCGAGTGGCCATCAACAGATGAATGGATAAAGAAGATGTGGTATATATAGACACAGTGGAATATTACTCAGCCATCAAAAAGAAGGAAATCTTGCCATTTGTTAAGACATGGGTGGATCTAGAGGGTATAATGCTAAAGAAATAAGTCAGCAGAGAAAGATGAACATCACATGATTTCACTCAGATGGGGAATTTAAGAAACAAAAGAATTTAAGAAACAAAAAACCAGACTCTTAAATAAGACTGTTAACTAGAGAACAAGCAGATGGTCACCAGAGGGAAGGTGGGGGCGGGGGGGATGGGTGAAATACGATGGGGATTGAAGAGTTCGCTCATCATGCTGAGGGCTGAGTAATATACGGAATTGTTGAATCTGTGTATTGTACACTTGAAGCAAATATAACACTGTATATCAATTACACAGGAGTTAAAATTTTTTAAAAAGAAATTTAGCTTTAAAATACATGAATGTTGGGGCGCCTGGGTGGCTCAGTCATTAAGTGTCTGCCTTCGGCTCAGGGCGTGATCCCGAAGTTCTGGGATCGAGCCCCACGTCAGGCTC
This sequence comes from Ursus maritimus, assembly GCF_017311325.1. NCBI lineage: Eukaryota > Metazoa > Chordata > Mammalia > Carnivora > Ursidae > Ursus > Ursus maritimus. The sequence continues at coordinate 27,464,679 of NW_024425564.1, forward strand.
TTCTGCTGGGAGCCTGCTTCTTCCTCTCCCATTCCCCCTGCTTGTGTTCCCTCTCTCGCTGGCTGTCTCTATCTCTGTCAAATAAATAAATAAAATATTAAAAAAATAAAAATAAAAAAAAATAAAATACATGAATGCAAATTTCTGGATACCATTTATACTACTTATTATTTTAATTTTCTTTAAAAATTCATCATTTAAAAAATAAATTCAAAGGAATTTATTTGTTTTCCAATATATGTTTTTTATAAGCACATTTGATATATATGTGTGTGTGTCTATGCATGCGTGTATAAATATGAAATAAAATTCTATTTTCCACAGAATAAGGGCAGGTTCAGCTTCTGGATTACTCCAAGTCATTCTGTTTTCTGAAGTAGCGAATCATACTATTAAGGTCTAAAACCTCCTTGCTCTAATTCAATGATAAATGTATCTGTATTTGTCCACTCATTTAAGACCAATGAGTTTATTTCTAAGTAGAGCAATTGTAAAGGTAGTGACAAACAGATCTTGACCTGATATCAATAGGCCAAACCATTAGTAGTGGGTAAGTGGCGCTAAAACACAGTAAGATTTCGCAGTTAATTGGGGCGCCTGGGTGGCTCAGTCAGTTAAGCGTCTACCTTCGGCTCAGGTCATGATCTCCTAGGATCGAGTCCCACGCTGGGCTCCTTGCTCATCAGAGAGCCTGCTTCTTTCTCTCCCTCTGCCTCTCCCCCCTGCTCGTTCTGTCTCTCTCTCAGATAAATAAATAAAATCTTTAAAAAAAAAAAAGATTTCTCAGTTAATCTTAACCAATAGGATAGCTACTTTAAGCTACCTGTGTCATATCAGATATTGACAAATATATAGTTTTTTTTTTTAATGACATTTCGAGATGAATTTGGTTGAATGATAGATATTTGGCCGTATTTTGCTCCCTGGCTCACATTATGGTCACAACATCACAGTGATTACAAGGCGGTTGGAATAAATGAGGTACAGCATACAGCTTTTGTTTTTCTAAGAAGGCTGAGTTATAAGAACTTTATGTATCTGGGGGGAGGGCTTTTGATATAGATCCAGTTGGGGAAAAAAACAAAAAACAAAGAACTTTCAGCAAACAACAAACCCTAGAGAAGGTTCCATTGATCACGGTGAGCTAACCTAGGATAAACTCCCTTCTGGCCAATAACTCTGCTTAGGTCACAGCTGTCGGTTTGGTAAGCAGGTTGGCTTGTTGGTTGGAAAAATGCTGTGAAAGCAGATGTGAAACGCCAGTACACACACACACACCACGTGCTATGCACACATATAAGTTTACAATCACTGAGCCTAAAAGAAGAGACACAGATTTTCTCACCAACTGAAAATGAATAAAGCTACGTGCCTCAGTATCTATTACTATAATCCAAATGGTATTCAGGCATCAATTGGGGGCATTTGTTAGCTATTCAGCTTTCATGGTTAACTCAACATTAACAACCAGGAGTAGAAATGTTAGTAAATGACAGAGTACCCCAAAAGAAAATGCATCCTCAACGTCTGGGTCGCTTCGAGAACTTCCATCCTCCAGCACCTTTGCTTGACATGTAGTTTGAAAGACATCGGGTGGCCCTGGGCTGTCTCTGCAACTGTAACCAGTGGGCAAGCACCACTCCTTTGACAGACAATGCTCCAGCAATTTCTAGTGGCCATTCTAACTGAACAGGATCATTGCCCCGTTGGGAAGTATACATGCTCAGCCCCACAGGTCTTGTTTCTCTGTGTGGATAGACGCATGTTTGGGTGCATTGCCCAGGGGGGTGTGTTAGATCGATCCCGATTCTTTCTCTTTCTTCTTCTCTTTGAAATGTAAGCTTTAATATCTTAGTAAAAAAGCTTTCCTTGGAAATAGATTTGGAACGCATGGAATGGAGTCTGCACAAGGGCAAAGGACGTTGATGTTCATTTAGTAATGTGGGAGATACCCCTGCAATAGCTCCCCCCAAGGACCCCCTCGCGTCTATTCCACCACAGTACGAACGCCTTGCTGTAGGTCAGGGATATTACTGCTGAGTTTTCCCGTTGGTAGTAGATGCTTCTGCTCTGGTTGCACAACATCAAGACTTGAGTGACTTAAGGGCCTTTGAAACCAATTATTGGGCCAATGGAGCCCAAAGATGGCAATGTTTCTGGGTCACGACTCTCTCATCTATAAAATCACTCCCCCCTTACTCCACTTATAAGTTTCATTATTCTAGTTTCTTCTACACACTATTGCCAGATTGGTTTTCCCAATGGTAGCTCTGTTCTTGGCCCTGCCCCGTTCCCAGGAAGCTCTTCACCCTTAGACTGACGTAGAAATTTTCATCCGCAGTCAAGACCTGCCGCTATAAAATTCCAGCCAATAGTGTAGCCATTTTTTTCCCTCTGATCCCCCCACTTCTGCTCTGAACTTGAGCCAACGTGGGCTGCTTTCTCTTCTCTGTAGACCTTCATTGTTCTATCTGCATTGTCCTCTCCCCAGTCTCAATCTTTTAATATTGTTTTTGTCCCCTAAAAGCCATTTCAATACCCATCTCTTTAAAGAAAATTTTTCCTGAGTCCCCCAACCATCTATGGTATTCCCTTATTGTGGTGACCTGCTGAGCCTTGTAATTCTCCTTGAAATGTGTCTCTTTACTTCCACCTGCATTCTTCAGCTAGACTGTGAGCTCCTCCAGGCGAGGCCACACATCATAATCTCATCTTTGGGCCACAGCCCAACACCTACCCACAGCACCTTGCTCAGAATGGGTATCAATGCAAAGGAACTGAATCAACATAATTCCTATTTATTTATAAATAAGCAAAGGTGTCTCAGGTGCTAAATGGGTTATGGAAGGGAACTATTAGATGAGAAGTATCCATGGAAGACTCGTTGCATTTCTTCTTCCCTTTAGAAGAGGAAGGACATCTTTTCACCCAGTCCTCATACGAACCCATTAGTATCCCACGTCATGAATACATGAATGAGGTGAAGAAAGAGCAAAAGAGAAGAATGGGACTTCTGATATCATGGTGCCTTGGGAGTGGAAGGACCTTCCCTTGTTCCCAGCACCGTCTTAAAGAGTCTGAATGGTAGAGGGTTGGCAGAGCGAAAGAGAGGGATTTATCACTAACAAAAAGCAGGGATGGGGTGGTGAGTGTGGGGTGGGGTGACGGAAAGAAGAATGAGTCTCTCAACCGGAGATAAAAGACCGTCCCTGTGGTTGAGAGCAGGGCTGCTAAGGCCCCGCCACACAGCTCTGCTCTCCTTATAACTTCATGTCCGCCCTTGCCTCCTCTTCTATGGAATTCCACAGACGTGATGAGCGTCCAAAGCCCTGGAAGATTCTTGAATTAAAAGGCCCTAGGTAAAGACAAAACATTAGCATTATTATAAGGACCCTGTCATAGACAGAAACAGACACCACAATGCATAATTTTTTAAAAATAAATACCATGCTGTCAAACTGGAGAGTGGCTGTTAGATAATTTGGCAACCGCAGTGGAGCAAATGTTCAGGAGAGGTGAGTATTTTTCCACTATTCCAGAAGGCTGAGAGCAGAAAACAGCAACAATTTCTGCATCAATCTTTCAGCCGTGTCCATCAAATTAGGCTTTCAAGTTTAATGCTGAATAAAATACCCTAAAAACAGCGGAGAGCAAGCCCAGACTGAACATCTTGAAAGTGGTAAGCTGAGAGGGAGCGCGTGCCTGTGCCACGTGAGCGTTTCGCAGTGTCAGAAAATGCAGCACGTTACAAAAATCAGTCTGTGGTTTTCCTTTCACGCGTTCCCTTTTACCGGTCCCAAGGGGATTCGCGTTGTAACTGCACGGTTCTACTGTCACAGAGGCTCAGGCAGAGTGGATGGCATCAGAATGGGGGCGCCATTAGCTGGACACCCTGTCCCCTGCGATAAAGTAGGACACCCCCCCCCCCAAGCAGGCCAGCGCTTCGCGCCAACCACCGCATGAGGGACACCAAGATCAGCCCCGTGTGTCTGGATCTGGGACCAAGGGCATCGCGGAGGGAGCGGGAGGGCGGGGAGACGGCCTTGCCCACGAACGAAGAGATTGGCTAATAATAGTTGTGTTGATACCAGGGGGAATTGAAGCCACAACAGAAGGGGAAACTAAAGACATTAAATTTTAGTAGAGCTAATTTTGGAAGAAAGGGGAAAGTGCTGAGGGAAATGAAACAGGATAAAGCTGTTGAAGAGAAAGCCACGAAGGAAATAGAAAGTATTCAAAGATAAATGAATGCATGACCAAAATCACTACGAGCTACCGAGTCATAAATATTCCAACAGAGGGGGAAAAAAAGCCAAGGTGGATTAAAAGTGAGAATCAATGGTAAGAGGAAGAGAGACGCTGTGTAGTAAGAATCTGTGGAAGGATGGGAGATCCAGGATGGGCCAAAAGGCAACTCCTGAATGGAGATGAAAGGAGGAGAGGTCATTCTTCCTTTAGACGAGCAGCTCTGTTTACTCCTCTATACGTTCTCTCCCAGTCCCGTTTCTGCCATCCTAGAAATACTAATTGTGCTTTGCAGTCTGGCGGCCACTGCGAGTCTCTTGATTCTCCTGTTTACACCCATATGTCCTTGGTTGAAGGTAGGGAGGCAGTCTCTCTGGAGATGGGGGGAACCCACCTCCGAGAAAATACTAAGGACTTGGTCAGTGGCTGTCGCGGTGTTTCTTAAGAAGACTTCCCCCCACATCAGAACAACAGGTGAGGGAGAAGCTTCTGAGGAACGCAGCGAACGAATGAAGGTGTTGCCAAGAGATGTATGGACCACCAGCTGGTTATGGAGAACTCAGAGTCACCAGAGAAGGCACCAGCTTGTATGCCTGCCCCACCGCTCCCTGGCCGACGTGGCTCTGGCCTCAGTGGGAAGAAAGCACACATTTCTCTGTGCGGCTCGGTACGAGGGAAAGGAAGGCCCTGGAGACCTGCAGATTGCAAGCCTTCCTTCCCTGCTAAGTAGGTCAAGTGGAAGTCTGTAAATTAAAAGTGGAAATCGGGAAAGGGCTAAAATCATACCTCATGGCTAAGTTGTCAGCAAATGACTATAGCTCAGCATGGAAAAAGGTGAAAGTAATAGTAATGGTAATAATAATAATCAATCAATCCTCGGATCTGTGGAAATCAAATACACTTATCAGCAAGCACGCAGACTGCAACCCAAAATAGCATGAGTTTCAATATTTCACTATAAGAGAGTTTTGGGGTCTCAGGTGGGCGGGTAGCTTGCATTTGGTACAAAGACTCTGAAAAAATTTTCTAGACACTTGTAGTTACTGCTTAGAGGAAAGCACCTCTGACTCTTTCCTAGAGTCCCCCCCCCCCACATGTGGGGGGCTGACCACAAGTCAGGAAGCCCCGAACTATTCTACCATCTTTGTGTGAGCAACGCTCGGAGGAGAGCAGACATGGCTAGACCTTTTACAGCAGAATGGAAGTCAGGCTGGGCAGACACTGGGGCTGTCGCTTCTCTGGTATTCTCTTCACGCCCACAGCCAGTTCCTTCTTCCGTTCCTCAAGGTGTGGTTCCAAGCCTTTGAGACTTTCCCTGAGCCCCCAGGCCTCCTTTCTTGGCTTTGTACATGCCTGCACTGCACTTCACAGAGGAAATTCAGGCCATCCAGCACGCATCCCCTCAAGCTCCTGCCCCCTTTGCTACACGTATCCATTGTATGCCTTTCCCTCCTGTCCTGAAAGAAAAGGTGCCTCCTTCAGGTTCGAAGTCAACTCCTCCACCTGTTCTCTGTATTTTCTATGCTTCTCAGGGGTCTTGATCCACCAACTATCTCCTCTTTCATGTCCCCAGCCTCTTCTTGTCACTCCAGTAGAAAATATATTCAATATTTCTCAATTTAGGAAACTCTCTCCCTGGCTTCTGTCATAGCTCCTATCACCCTCAATAATTACCCTCTCCTATTGCTCCCTTCTTGAAGCTTCTTGGAAGAACAGACTGCATTCAGCAGGTGTATTATTTTGCACCATCTGGCTACAAGCCTGGATTTGGCCCCGCCTTTACGCCATGACACTGAATCCCGGCCAAGGTGGTTGCCGGATTAGTGAACAATTTCCTGCCGTATGTAGTTGATATCTCTGTGGGATTTGGCATGGGCCTCCTTGAAATTCTATTCTTTTTTTGAGTTTAATAACATTACTCTCTTGTCTGCCTCCTACCTCTCTGGAAACTGTTTCTACCCCCTGTTTTGATCTCTTTTTGTTTCTGGATTACCCCCATGGTCTTCCAATACCAGCCCCCCTCCTTTATTCTAAGCCCTCTCTTTTCTACTCCAAGAGGAAAATGCCTAGAAACACATTGCCCCCAGAATATCACCCACACCCATATCTGAACACGTGCTGATGCAACCCACATATATATCCAAGGCTCTGTTCTTTCTCTTTATATTCACGCCCCACAGGCCCTCCCAGTTCAACATGCTCAGAGTTAAACCATCATTCTGCTCGGTTATTCCTTTGCTCACCCCATCCCACAGTCAAAAACCCTTATTCTCCTCCTTAGCTTCTTCCATTCGCTGCTGATAATTCAATGAAGGTTTCTTGAAGTACCAAGTATCTGGGTGCTTGGTCCTGAGCTTGCAGAGATAAAGGAGATCTCAGAGAACAGTAGGAGAAAACTTCAAGCAAATACATAAGTCATAATCTACCAATGGAAGCAAAACTAGACGTCATGTGCAAGATATAGGGGTAGCATGGAAAAGAGAATGATTATCTGGATCAGACTAGGAGGGAGATTAGATCCACAGTGCCAGAGAATGCTCTTAGCGGTAGATGAGACAGTCTCTTCCCTCGAAGAGCGATTGATCTGTCTCAGTTAACGCTCATCCCCAGGAATCCACCGCCTGAGCCTGAACCCTGGGAGTGTTCCTGAAATAGTCTTCTACATCTGATCAACTTTGGTCAGTTACACATGCAAAGATCTCTCAAAACTTACCTCTTGGACAAGTTCAATTTACCTCCTAATGGCTTAATTTACATTTCACCCTCAATCTACCTTTATGAGAGCAAGGAATTTGTCCGCTTTGGTCAGTTCTCTATCACACATGATTAGATAAATCTCTGTAGATAGCAGGTACTTAATAAATAGCTGGTGAATGTGAGAAAGCTCCAGAGGGATATTCCTAAAAGCTAGATCTTATCGTGCCACTTTGCAAATCTTCAGGGCTCCTCACTGCAATCAAAGTAAAATTGACAATGGGCTGGGCAAACATATATTCTCATTATATTCCAGTCTCTGCAAATTTTATCAGCGGACAAGTCACTCTATCAGGCTTCTGTGTCTTTAAGCCTACTGTTACCTCCTTTCAAATAAACTTGCTTTGCTGCTCCTTAAGATGGATCTCTCTCTTTTTTAAAAAAGTTATTTATTTATTTATTTTATTATTATTTTTTTAAGTAATCTCTAGACCCAACACGGGGCTCAAACTCACAACCCTGAGATCAAGAGTCCCATGTTCTTCCGACTAAGCCAGCCAGGCACCCCAAGATGGACTACTCATCTTTAAAAATTCAAGCATCTTCTTTTTATTTCTCTCATTCATTCTTCCTGACCCAATAAGACCATGACTTGTCCTTGACCCTCTGTGTTCTTGACTCTCACAATATTTATCACTAATTGTCTCTTGGATATATTTACATATCCACTTCCCCCAGTAAAATCGTGAGCTCCTTGAAGACAGGGCCTGGGGGTCAGAACAGCAACAACAGAAAAGCAGCCTAATTAGCACATGATGGTGTCAGTCTTGGGTCAAAGAGAAAACCACAAGAATAAACAAATGCAGGCTGATTTGAGATGCTCCTTCTATTATACGCATATTGCCGTCTCCCTGGGTGAAATTATATTATATTTATATAAGAAGGCAATCAAGTGTGTAATATATTTAAAAAGCATTCTATCAAAATGGTTCTGATTTTTAAAAATATTTGGGAGCTTACAGAGGATAAGCTTTAGTTATCTAAAGACTCATTGATATGGAACACTTCATTGCCTTCTAAACCTAGATAAATGGATCTTTACGAAGGTCACTAAACAGGCAGCCACACCTTCAGAGCCAATGGTATGATCCTCACCGTGGAGCCCCAAAGGAAAAACTAGAAAGTCTATGGATAAAAGCCACGAAACTGGAGAGACTATGAAACATTCAGCAGGAGAAAAGAGGAGGGAGATGATGCTGCAGGAGGGAGAGTGTTCTACGGGTCTGAAAGGAACTTTCTTCTTTGAGCCGTGCAGGGAGACTGCTGCTTATAAAGTGCCTTCAAAATCATGATATTCGGCATGCCTTTGACTCTCTTGATTTGCAAAGCATGATCATGAATATTAAATTGATCAACCTGCCAAACATTCTTTAGAATTCAGGAATACTGGATCCCGGGGAAGGAGCAGGAAACAGGCCTGCAGAAGCTACATTGAACATCCTATGGTCGGCTCAGAATCCTCAGTAGCAGTGAGGTCAACCATGGCAGGTGTAACCTGGTCAGGTCTTAGCCTGGGGCCAATGCTTCCCAAGTTCTGGAACCTTCATAAGACGAGTTTAGTTGGTAGAGCACACTTTTGCCCCCAGCTTTATTGAGAAGGACACACATTTTTAATTTTTATAATTGATTATTTTAATGTGCCTTCGGATAGTTTATAAGTAAAGCAGCTTGGGGCACCTGGGTGGTACAGTCGGTTAAGCATCCAACTCTTGGTTTTGGCTCAGGTTGTGATCTCAGGGTTGTGAGATCGAGCCCCGGGGTCGGGCTCCATGCTCAGCATGGAGTCTGCTTGAGATTCTCTCTCCCTCTCCCTCTGACCTTCCCAGTCCTGCTCTGTCTCTAAAATAGATAAATAAATCGTTAGAAAATAAATATAGCATCTTATTGATGATTTCATAATGCTGAAGATGAGTAAGAAATGAAAAAAGAGGTCTGTTCAAAGAAAAATAGCAACAGCAGGACACCACATGCCTATGGAAAAAGCCGCCACGGTGACCTATGAATGACTGATGTTTGGGGAAATACTGAATAAGGAAAATATTCACCTCCGTTGTTTCAAATTTGTGCCTGCTTCATCTTCCTGCTTATCACTAAGTGATTCTAAATTTGTGGAGTTTTTATTTCTGATGTGGAGTTAAAGGAAAGGGATAGAAATGAGGATGCTATTCGAGGAAAAAGGAAGCAAGGAGAGAAGGCCTCGCCTGCAAGTTCTAAATGCCAGTTAAAGACAACAGCAGAAAGAAGTCCTTGGAACGCAGTGCACAAAATAGTTTTCGTGAAGATATGGTTCTATTTTATTTAGAATCTGGCTCTCTTGAGTGCCCTGGGGAGACAGGCATCTCATTTTCTAGAGGGGTCCAGAGCAACAGCACTCACTCAACATTCTCGTCGCCAGCATCTCACACAAACAGCACGCAGCAGTGGCTCAGTCGAACAACAGACAACACTCAGAGCCCAGCTTCCTTAGTAGAGACAAGGCTTTAGCAGGTGTCGACCAAAAAGAGAAAATGGAGTGGAATTTTTTTTTCAAACTTTCCTTTTCCTTCTTTTTTTTTTCTCAAATTACCTCTTCTAATTTTATGCTTGTAGTTGATAAGAATTTAACAGAAGAAACCAGACTGAGAAATGTAGTGAAGAGGTGACCCAGAGGCGTAGCCCTTCTGTAGAGATGGCGGAAGCCCGTCTGCCAGGATGAAGGCCGGCGGCCTCACACGTCAACAACTAAGGGATGTTCTGTGGTGTTCTGGGCAAGGCTCTAGCCTCCAGCCCTAGGACATTTCGCCTCATTTCGGACCACTCCCGCTCAAATAGTCCATTCTCTCAGCCTGGTTGGTGTCTCTTTGTTTTTCAAGACTCAACCCAACCTCACTTCTTTCGGACACCTCCTTGCTTCTTGTGTTCTGAGTCAGATCCAAAGGCTCTGGGCTCCCGAGGTGCCCCTGCCTCCCCGCTCCCTTGTTAGACCCTTTAGCAGATGTTTCCTGAGCACCTAGGAGGCTCCAATGACTCTTCCAAGCACTAGGGCTATAAGGGCTGTGGGGAGAGGGGGGGCTGGGGAAAAACACAGCACCTCCTGCAAACACCCCAAATCATAAACTACATAATTTTTTATTACAAAAGTTCTGTGATGCCAACAAAAAGGGTCATGCTGTAGAGGCCCGAAGAGGGTTGTTTTCTCTAGATTGGGTAGACAGAGAAAGCCTCTCTGAAGAGATCACTTTAAGCTGAGGCCTTAATGACACACACAAAAAAGTCACAGATGGGAAGATCTGGAAGGTCCATGGCAACACCATAGGGAAAAGTTCTAAGGAGATGAAGAGCTTTTGTGGAGTTCCAGGAATAGAAACAAGGCCTGTGGGGTTCGGGTGGAATGAGTGAAGCAGGGTCAAAATGAGGCCTTGAGGTAAGTAGAGGCCAGGACCATGGGGCTTTTGAGGCCATGGAAAGGCATGTGGGTCTTAGTCCAAGGGCAATGGGGGGCCACCTACATGGGCAGTTGTCAACCAGGGTGGGATGGGAAGATCTTATCAAAATCACCTGAGGAGCTGTTTTTTAAGACTCACCTGTTTGCCAGACATTCTGATTCCTCAGGTCTGGAGTAGACTGGGCATCGCATCTGGTGAACCATTGACCAAGGTGCTCTGTGGACACCTCCCAAACTTGACAGGTTCCAGACAAGTTCATCTTCCCTTCACTTGCCTTTCACTCCCCTCCACCTGACCAAAGTGCTCCTCTTGTGTCCCATCTGTGACACTGGCCATCCTTCATCACCTAAGTTGGAAATCAGAACCTTCCTTAATCCCTCCTTCACCTTCACAACTAAATTTAACCAGACTGAATCCTATTCATTTTATCATCAAAATATCTCCTGATAGGGTTCCCATGGCCAAGTGCATCAGTTAGACTTTCCTCATCTCTCATCCGATACTCAGGAGTGCCTCCTTCTTGCCATGGTCTCCACACACAGAATATCTTCCACTCCACCGTCAGCCTTCTTTTTCCAAAACAAGGAGCATGATCGCAGTGGGTAAGTCTGTCTGAGAGGGAGTCTACCGACATATGCTCTCCAGGTATTGCTGACTTCCTTGCTTGTTAAACATCCCTATGACTCTGCGTGCTTCCAGAATAAATCTCCAGTCCTTACTATGAGGTATCAGACCCTTTTGAATCTGCCTCAACTTATGTCCCTCATGTTCCCATGACATTCTATCTCCTGCCATCACTTCTTGCTTCTAGAACATTCCCTGCCTTTTCATGCCTATCTTCTCACAAGCTCTTCCCTCTGTCAAGAGTGCTCTTCTCCCCAAGCAGACTTCACTTATTTTTTTTAAGTTCCAGCTCAAATGAATCCTCCTCCCTAAGTGTGGGTGCCCCACATACACCACTTAGCACTTTGTATTTTCAGGACTTCTCATTTCGGTTATAAATATTTGAATCCCCACGAGCCTCTCGAGAGCAGAGATTGGGTCTTATTTATTGCTTTATTTCTAGCACCTAGTATGGTATCTCTCTGGCACAAAGTGCTCAAAAAGATATTCATTGACTGGATAAACCAGGGGATTACCTTTGTCCCCCACCCCCCTTCACCATATATTTTTATATCCAATCCCCCCTTTGCAAGCAAACAAAGACAAACACACAAAGACAAACACAAGCCAGTCCTTTTCAATGGCCCCTATGAATACGTCCTCACTCACAGCTTTAAATAATGTGAGGTGATGCTAAATTGGAATTATCTTGGCACAGTAACTGCATCTGAGATTTAACTGAGTTTAGGCCAAAAGATTTCATTTTTCAAGTGGTTTGCCAAAATGGCTAAAACAGAAACACTCAGGCACTGTTTTAAATATAGTTTGCTTCCTCTTCTGTTCGGGGAGTTACTGGCCCACTTTGAAACTGGTGAAAGCTCTCCAGGGGAGAAAGGCAGCGATCATTCCTTTCAGTTTAACTACAGGTAGGACAGCCACTCGGAGACACTGGAGTGTTTGAACTATTTGTCCTGGCACTTTTATTTGGGTTTACCTGATATAGTGCGCCGCTAAGAACTGGCTAATGAAAAAGTGGTGTTATTAACGTTTGGCTGTGCTTAGAAGTCTAGGCAAGGAGGTCAGCAAGATCTAGAAAGAAGATGTCAGTATAGCTCCCTTAGAGGCTTACCCACTGCCGTCACAAAGCCGAGCACAGAAAGAAAGGCAGCTCGAGAGCTGAGCTGGAAGACTTTTGATGCATAATCACACTGAAACACAACCAGAGCCCAGGGACAAGGGGGCTGCCATTGTACAGGAAGACGTCTGTTTGGGCTCGTTTGGGTTGCTCAGCTGTATTTTCCTCGCCTGGACAATGGCAAGGAGCTTCCCGGAGCGGTGCTCCCATTCTATGCAATGCATGTGGTCCAGCTTCAGGTCGAAGTCAGGTTTCCACGTCCTCATCTATCAAATATGGGAATTCGGGACTAGGAGAGTGAGAGCCTTTGAGGTCAGAGGAGCTGACGATTGCTGACAAGAAGGTATGTCACATGTCAGGGAAAGCGGCATAAAAACGCCGCGCAGGACCTGGAAAAATACATAAGATGTACAGGTCAAGAGCAGAGGACAGCACTGTCGTGAAGGCAGGGACAGGGAAGGGGGAAGCATGTCGGGGACTGGTAGTCAATTAATTTGGTAGGACAGCTAACTACCACCCCCATGCCCGTCATTTAAATCTTTTATCTGCTAACAGCGATCGAGTGTCCCTTCCAGGCTGAGCACTGTCCTCAGGGCCAGGGAAGGTAGAAATTGAGGTACGTTCTCTCAACTCATAGTCTAATGGAGGAATCAGACTTGTAAACAGGTTCAGAGCAATGTGACTTGACGGAGGTGAGGCCATTTGGATTGGGTCTTAAAGGTAAGTAGGAACTTGCTAAGCTAAGCAGGCAGAAGAGAGCCCAGGCAAAGAGAAGATCTTTCGGAGCCTTGCCTCCTGTGACGGCTCAGCGTGAACCCTCAAGTACGTCCAATTTCCTTAATGTTCCTCACGTATGCCAGACTCATTTTCAGCCCACTCTTTCTGCTCATTATCTGTTGCACGTGCCAAGCCTGGGATGCCCATTCCTAAATGCCAAGGCCCAGCACCCCCCCCCCAAATCTCTCCACGTGGTCTCCCCAGCTATAGTTAGCTGGAGAAATGATATTAATGCAGATACATGTCAGATATCCAGAGATGCAGCAAGACAGTAGATAGCAGTGTAAGAGCTGGCATAAACTCACACCAAAGCATCGCTCATTGGGGTCCTTCTACTCCTGTTCCCAAAAACATCGCAGGCAAATGCAATGCCAAGTCGACAAATGGCTGCCACTATTCCAGCCTACAATGTTCTCTCCCTGCTTTGAAATTCTAAAACACTCTTAGTTTGTACTGCCAACTTAGAATATATAAATGTATCATTTTAAAAATAAATTCATCATTTTAATTGTTTCTCATGTGTCACTAACTAGACAATAGTTAGTGGTATCTCACTAACTTGACGATAAGCTCCTTCATGACAGGAACAAACTCTCGTAGTCGCCTCTAAGCAAGTAGCGTGACCCTGTGCCCCCGGGCACCAGGAGAAGTCCCAGTTACACCAGTTATGAGCATGCCCTCGTTAGAAGCCTTTCGATAAGCAGCCTTATATGGGAAACATTCATCCACTCAATTGTAGGCACACAGGAAATATTTAATTAATTGATCTTCCCCAGATTTTCACCAACCACCTGGTCCTAAAGACAAAATGTCTCAGAGCATTGCCTGGCCTGCGTGAGCTGCCCTAAGGTATCCATTGGACCCAAGACCACCATTTTGTGCAAATGATTCCATGAGATACAGCTCTAGCCCTGACATGCCATGTCATTTTCAAGACTCCCATTCTCTTCTCACCCCGAACTCTTTAACCTGACTTTGTGCAGAACTCAGCCTCACTGCCTCATCCTGATACCTGCTCTCTCCTTCGTTCCCTCTCTTGGTGAATGGCATCCATTCTCTTGCTCAAACCAAAATCCTGGGAGACATCTTTTACTTCCAACTAGAATAACCATGAATTTGCCATATGAACTGTTGCACTGGAAAGAGTGAAAAGAGGTGCTCATAGTAATTTCTCTGGCACAACTAGGACTGTTCTGGACAAACCAGAATGTACAGCCACTCTTCTTCATTTCACCACTTCCTGCCTTTGAGGATCAATCAATTAATCAACTGACAAGCCCTGTCAATTCCATCTCCTAAGTATCTCTCAGGCCCTGGGCCCCCATTTCTGTCGCCATCATGTCTTGCTTAGATTATTGTGACAGCTCCTGAACACATTTCCCTGCTCACAGTCTTGCAAGTTTCCAGTCTACCTTCCACCGAACAGAGGGATCTTTCTAAAACACGCATTTATGGGGTGCCTGGGTGGCTCAGTCAGTAAGCATCTGCCTTCAGCTCAGGGCATGATCCCAGAGTCCTGGTATCGAGCCCCGCATCGGGCTCCCTGCTCCGCTGGGAGCCTGCTTCTTCCTCTCCCACTCCACCTGCTTGTGTTCCCTCTCTCGCTGGCTCGCTCTCTCTGTCAAATAAATAAATAAATAGTAAAATCTTTAAAAAAAATAAAAATAAAAAAATAAAACATACATTTAATCATCCCATCCCATGCTTAAAAACTCTTCAGTGGTTTGTTGTTTTTTTTAAGAAAAAAGGTCATCCCCCTCCATGTGGTCCCACCAACAAGTTTCAACAACTTCTCTCATTACCCTCGTCTCTTAATTACCCTTAAAATTCATGTTACAGCCAGACTGATGTACTTTAGGTTCCCTGAAAATGCTGTCTCATCATGCAGTCTTTACACATGCTCTCCCAGTGTCTTAAGCCCTTCTCTTCTCTCACAGCTTTCACACGGTGAACTCTTCTTTATCCTGCAGTACCCTTTCAATCATACCCCGAAGGCTTGCCAGTACCCTCCACCCAGCAACTGAAACGACTCTGCTGAAACACAACTCTACCCAGTTCCCTTCGTTGATTAAACAATTCAGTGATTTCGGATCTACAGCAGACTATCCAAGCTCCTTAGTAGATCTCTGCAAACATTGGTTTCTCACTGCTCTGGCTTTGCTTAGAATAATCCTCTATGGTTTTAGAGAGTGCTGGGTTTCAATTTTGGTTCCAACACTTTTTAGTGGGTGATACTGGGCAATTTTTTAATTTATCCCTGTGTTAATTTTATCCTTTGGTACAACCAGGATAATAGTAGTATTTTTGTCAGAGATTTTGTGAAGATGACATGAATGAGTATTTTAAATAGGGCGCATAATAAAACTTGCAACAAATCTTAGCTATCATCATTAGTACCCTTATCATTATCGATGTTCTACACGTCATCTCCTTCAAGAAATTTTTGTTCAACTTCCAGGTTTCATTCGTTCGTTCAAAACTTACATTTTAAGCACCCTCAGTCTACCAGAGACTCTCTAGACACCAGGAAACAAAGATGACTAACATACTCACTACTTTGAAGAATATCGTAGTCTACTCCTCCTCCATATCACTAGTGGTAATTGTATCACTTTACAATAACGTACCAATATCTTCTATTCAGGTATCACCTTCTCCATGAGACGGTATGATCTTCAGAGGCAAAAAGGGATGTATTCACTTTTGGTCCCACAGTGCTGAGTACACTTCTTGGCACAGAGTAGGCTCTCAGTGAATGCTCGTTGGGCTGAACAAATACCACATTTCGTCATGCTGGTCTTGCACAACTCTTGGCAAACACTCTGCAAAGTGAGTCTCAGAATCATAAAAACCAGTTTATACCTGTTCTAAAATGTCCTTTCTTGTTTTTGCTGTGCTGGGGGGAAAAAAGCGCTACTGTATTATTTGTTTATTATGTCCAATAATTTCAGAAGTCTGCAGACTTTAGATGCAATATGTGCTAGAGCCTGTTATAAGTTATGGATAGAAATGAAACAATACTTATTTTGTCTACTTTTTCCCAGTAAGCTCCATAAAAATAATCATTGGGTACTTTCTAAAGCCTCAATAACAGGGGTGCCTGGGTGGCTCAGTCATTAAGCTTCTGCCTTCAGCTCAGGGCGTGATCCCAGAGTCCTGGGATCGAGCCCCACGTCGGGCTCTTCCGCTGGGAGCCTGCTTCTTCCTCTCCCACTCCCCCTGCCTGTGTTCCCTCTCTTGCTGGCTCTCTCTCTCTCTGTCAAATAAATAAATAAAATCTTTTAAAATAAATAAATAAATAAATAAATAAATAAATAAATAAATAAATAAATCATCAGTAACAGTCCTGTACTGTGGACAAATTTCAGGAATGACTAACCAAACTTCAGACTGTCTGTTCATTCCTCTTCCCAACTGTCCATCCACCCATCCATCCATCCACTCACCCATTCATTCACCCATTCATTCACCAGTTAAAATCAATTAAGCTAGAACTCTGTGACCAAAATGGTGTTAAGGCACTAAAGTCTTCCACGTTTCAGTATTTCTTCTACAATGTTCAGCAGTAAAAGTAGGAGTAATGGAGAAGACAGTAAGATGTCTAATTCCTCCTTCACACACTTCGTATTGGCAGTTTCATTTAATCATATGCACTTTTATCAGAGTTTATGATAAATATGCCATGTTTTGTGAAAAGCCACCTTTCTAAGAAAGCAAACTATTTTTTAAGTTGTTTTGGGAAAGCAAGCATGAGTGAACAGGTAAAAGTCCTGGGAATTTAATAGAACTAGAACCTCAAGGCCTAATGAATAAATGGAGAGAGATGGTCATGTGGTTCTAAGTTACGCAGTGAATTCCTTGGTGCTCACTTGGCAAACTGTAATCATCACCATTGCCAAGTGTGCTAATAACATTAATAAATCCAATCTCCCAAACCAAACTTAATCGACCTGGAATAATTGCAAAAACACCCGTCATAGTAAAAGGGAAAATGCTTCCCAGGAACTTTCTGTGGCTGTACACTTAGAAGCAATGCACTAAGCAACAGGTTCTTCTAAGAAAATTCCACAGGAGCTCTTCTATCATCCTAGCCCATGGCGTTTCACACTCTGCAAAAGTTCTGGTCTCTTTTGAGTCAAAAGAGAAAGATCTCCAGGCTTAGATATGCCATTTCCTGCAGAGTTACAGAACAAGGCAAGGATGGCACGCCAAGGCCAAGAACTCTCAAGGGTAGTAAAAAGATTGGACCAGATCAGTGACAAGGAAGTAATCACACTCTTAGTCTTGCAAGAAGAGCTCCATTTCAGGAGCCCTGAGCGTGCCAACCTTCAGCCAAGCTCTGTTAACGTCATTGAACATCAACAAGCAAAGGTAGTATTACACTTTGCTCGGTCTATTCCCTGTGGGGATAATTAGGAAGTTGGAAGAATTCAGGGCAATTCCCAAGCTTACCTGTCTTCCTTCTGCTGTACATGGGGACCTTCAGTTTCTAATCCTGTATCAAACCAAGACAAACATAACTAATTATGATTAACTGATGATAACATTCCAGAAAAATCTTGCTTTTTCTCTCTGTTTCAAAATCGCTGCCATATTTTCCAGGTGTTTCCCTTGAGAGTGGACCGTCAGCACTTCCCAGAGTATGCTGCCCACATGCTCTTCTGGAAGCAGCAAACCACAAGCTCAACAACAATATCTGAAGTCATTTTCTTCCTTGAGGTCCTTTTATAGCATGTGTCTCATCTTGAAATCTGAAGAGGCTGGCAAGTAGGACTTCCTCCATAGAGGAACACACGGAGACGTTCTGCCAAAGAACAGCAGACCTTCTGGTCTCATTGTCCAAAAGATCCTAATTCTTCGTTAGTAATTATTCATTGTTTCCTAGGATTTCTTAAGGCTTTCTAGTTATCTAAAAAATGTAAATACTGTCTTTTATATATTATCTATGGATTTTGTTACTTCACCTTGAATTCTGTTTTGCTGGTTACTTACTTATTCTAGAATCATCTAATGAAATCAGCATCTTAGTGGTTGGATGCTTCTGTCCTCTTCTGTCACCAAGAAGCACCCCTCTGCCTGGAAGCAATCAACTACAAGGGGACAGACTCATGGACAAGGACCATGGAAAGCCTCTGAGAGACCATGCAAATCAGGCCAGCCTTTCCAAGTGCTGAAGTGAACCTGCAGGAGCCTTGCAGGGAAAGGTATATTTGGGGACATCAGGACTGCATATTTACAGTCCAATCCCCTGTTATACATTAATAGTCCTCTTTCTTGCTTGCTTCCCTTCCCTTCTCCTTCTTCCTCCCGCCCTTCTTCCTCCCTCCCTTCTTCCTTCCTTCCCTTCCTTCACTTCTTTCCCTCCCATCCCTCCTTCCTTCCCTCCCTCCTTCCTTCCTCCCTCCCTCCCTCTCTCTTTCTTTCTCTCTTTCTTTCCTTCTCTCTTTCTCCCCCTCTCTCTGTCTCCCCCTTCCCACCCCACACAGACACATAGATACAATCTGTTTGTTTCTCACTGTGTCTGATTGCTTCTTCTAGTGTCTGTCTTTTTCTGTAATTTTCCACTTTATGTTTTTTTCTT
Organism: Ursus maritimus; assembly: GCF_017311325.1. Classification (NCBI taxonomy): domain Eukaryota; kingdom Metazoa; phylum Chordata; class Mammalia; order Carnivora; family Ursidae; genus Ursus; species Ursus maritimus. The sequence continues at coordinate 27,483,199 of NW_024425564.1, forward strand.
CTGTGACTGTCTCTTTATGTCTCTCTTCACCCACCTTTTCTCCAATATTACTTTACCCAGTGTATCCCTTCCCTTTCATTAAAACAAGAAAATCCTATTGTCCAATGGCTGCCATTAATCGGTCACATGAGCCAGTGTGCCTCCCCTGTTTTTAGGTTATTCTTCTTATACTATAAGACCTAATGTTTTTCCAGAGAAGAAGAAATTGATGCTTTTGTATTCCCATGATTTGGATGCTTAAGAATGGTCTAGCACTTTGCCACAAGATATAGAGAGAAGAAGCATACCTCTAGGGATATGGAGTGCCTATCTTCTAATGGTGTCCAGCCAGTATAGGAATTTGATAACTTCATAAGAAGTGATATGAAGCCCATGGGGCGCCTGGGTGGCACAGCGGTTAAGCATCTGCCTTCGGCTCAGGGCGTGATCCCAGCATTCTGGGATCGAGCCCCACATCAGGCTCCTCCGCTATGAGCCTGCTTCTTCCTCTCCCACTCCCCCTGCTTGTGTTCCCTCTCTCGCTGGCTGTCTCTATCTCTGTCGAATAAATAAATAAAATCTTTAAAAAAAAAAAAAAAGAAGTGATATGAAGCCCAAGTCACATGCCATCAAGATTCATATTAAGGCTATTCTGATGACTTTAGAAAACTGATGGTTTTCAATCCTTACTATAGGAATATTTCAAACCAGTCTTTTACAACTTTCTGATAGAATCAAAAGCAATCTCTTGTATCCATCTCTTCTCCACAATTCTATCCGGCAACCATATCAACATCTGGCTGATATTCTGAGTGGAATCTTAACCAACCTTCATAATTGGGAGGAGGAAATTGGGTGTTAGTAAGAAAGAGTAGGAAAGATAATCAGAGTAGACAACACCACTGTAGGAAAGCATCTTTTTAAACATGTAATAAAGATATTCCAAATTGGGAACTGGGCCATTAAAATAAATAGAAATTAAGTAAGTTTACTCATTTCTAAAGAATAGGTCCAATAAGAGTATTTTTCACATACTAAATTAGCATAGATTCTGAACTGAGAATACCCACCCAGAGAATATGGTGGAAAAGGCACTCTTAGGGTACTCATTACAGGACATAAAGGTTCTGGAAATCAGTCTGATGGAATGTCAAAATCTTTAAAGCTTTTCATATCCATTGACATAGTAATATAGAATTCTGGGTAGAATTCTAAGAATATATTCTGAAATAGATAAAAAATTAATGCACAGAGATAATTGTTACAGCATTATTCATCATTGCATAAAGAAAGGAAAACTGTAAGTAATTTAAATATCCACAATTAGGGAAATAGTTAAGGAAAAATAGTTTGCAGATCATTTTAAATATAGAGATATGCTTACGATAAAATGTTAGGAGAAAAAGAGCAAGATATAAAATAATCTAAACTATGATGATATGAGTAAGAAAAACAGAATGTGGAATTATAAGTATTTTTATCCTTCTGATTTTTTAAGGCCTTACAAAACCTCTACAATATGCAAATATTGCTTTAACAATCATTCTCAGAAAACTGTAGACTCAAAGGCAGAAATCCACTCATATAAACCTCTGACTGGACTCACCAAACTATTCTTTGAGGCATGGCTCCCTGAGAAAAGAAACTGTATAAATGTTTCCTTCTGAGATGCTTAGGCTCTCTGATAACTTTCTAAATTTATCCTTTATTGAATTAAAATAACCACAGCCCTGATTACCCACCCACATGCAAGATTCTCAGAAATCTTTTGGAGCAGACTCTCAAATTCTCCAGGGTTTTCTGTAGTTGCAAAATTCAGAGGGTTTAGCTAAACTGGATATTGCATGAAAATATAGTTTTGCAAGTTGGCTTACAAAAGTTTCTGGTAAGATTTTAGTAACCATATTTTGGTGAATAGATGAAATCATAAGACTGATTGGATCATGTTCTGAGATTTCTTTGTCTGGGAAAGGCTACTCTTGTTTAGAAACCTTTCCCCGGGGCTGGCTCCAGGGTACCATAAGACTGTCAACAGTACTTCCATCTAAATTTAGTAGGCTCTCACAGAAACTGTTGGTTTAATAATTCAATCTTATTTTGAGTTGTATATTCCAGATACATGTATTTGTCAGATATATGTACTAGGAATATTTTCTTAATGACTTTTAAATTTTTAATGTGATTCAATTTGTTTTTTTTTTTTCTCTTAGTTTTAACGTTTTTATGTTCATTCTAAGAAATAGTTTGCCTATCCCCAAGGTCAGAAAGATACTCTTCTATGTTTTCTCCTAGAATCTTTATAGTGTTAGCTTTTAAATATAGATCTATGATCCATCCTAAATTAATTTTTATGAAGTGTAAGGTAGGGTTCATAGTTGATTTTCCTCTTGCATTTGTTCATTTGCTCCAGAACTATTTTAGCAATAAAAATTTTTCTTTCCTCCTTGAATTCTCTTTACATATTTGTTGAAAATCAATTGACCATATGTATGTGGTCTTATGACTTGACTCTATCACATTCCTCTGCTCTATGTGCATATCCTAAAATCAATACCATACTGTTTTGATTACTGATATTTATACTGAGTCTTTAAATCATACATTGTAGGCCTTCCAACCAACTTGACCCTTTCTTTCTTTCCTTCCTTTCCCTTTTTCTTTCTTTCTTTCTTTCTTTCTTTCTTTCTTTCTTTCTTTCTTTCTTTCCTTCCTTCCTTCCTTTGCATTTCCAGATAAATTTTAGGATGAGCTCTTCAGTTTTGACAAGTTTCCTGTTGTGATTTTGATTATGAGTGTGTTGAATCTACAAATAATATGAGCACCATCAACATATTAAAAATATTGAATTATCTTATCCATGAACATGGTATGTCTTTCCATTTATTTGGATCTTCTTTAATTTCTCACAGTAATATATTACAGTTATGAACATGGAGTTCTTGTATGTTTTTAATTAGATTCATTTCTTAGTATTTTTTGAATTTTTAATTCTGTTTTAAAAGAATTTAAACAATTTTTATTCTCCTATTCTTTACTGTTAGTTTAAAGAAATGCAAATGTTTAGGCACATTGATCATGCATCCTGTGATCTTGCTAAATTTACTTATTCTAGTAGTTGTTTTGTAGAATATTTAGCATTTTCTATATAAATCATCATGTTATCTGCAAGTAAAGACCATTTTACTTCTTCATTTCCAATCTGTATGCCTTTTTTTTCTTGCAGCTTTAAAATAAAATCATCATACAAGAAATAGAACATGCTTAATGTGTACAATTTGATATGTTTTGACATATATAGACCCATAAAACCATTGCCAAAATCAAGGAAGTGAATATATCCATTACACTCAAGTTTCCTCATGCCTTTATGTACTCACTCCTTTCTACCTTCCCCATCTAAATTCTTTTATTTCTTCTACTCACCTTATTGCCTTGGCTAGAGCCCCAAATTACAAATATCAGAAATAAAAGAGGGAACATTATCATGGACCCTACAATTATTAAAAGGATAGTAAGAGAATATTATGAATACCAATATTCAACAACTTAGATAAAATAGACAAATCTTTTGATAAATATAACTGAAATAAAATGGAAACTAAAAGAAATAGAAAATCTAAATTATTCTATATCTATTAAAGAAATTGAATTCATTTTGTTTCCTCATTTTCAAAAAATTCTTCCACACATTCCCAATATTCCATTTGTTTTAATGATCACCTTTACCCTGTTATATTCTAAATCTCTGGTTTTTTTTAAGATCTTATTTATTTATTTGAGAGAGAGGGAAGTAGAGAGAGAGAGAGCATGAAAGAGCACAGGCAGGGCAGGGGCGGAGGAAGAAGCAGACTCCCAACTGAGTGGGGAGCCCAATGTGGGGCTCTATCCCAGGACGCTGGGATCATGACCTGAGCCGAAAGCAGATGCTTAACCACTGAGTCACCCAAGTGCCCCTCCAAATCTCTATTTTCTTTTAAGATTTTATTTATTTATTTGACAGAGAGAGACAGCCAGCGAGAGAGGGAACACAAGCAGGAGGAGTGGGAGAGGAAGAAGCAGGCTCCCAGTGGAGCAGGGAGCCCGATGCGGGGCTCAATCCCAGGACCCTGGGATCACGCTCTGGCCACAGACACTTAACGACTGAGCCACTCAGGCGCCCCCAAATTCTATTTTTAACCCAAACCTCATTCTTGAGCCCCAGATCTTATGCCCATTTGCCTATTTTACTTCTCCACTTGAGTGTTCAAGTTTGACATACCTCAAGCTGAACTCATTAAATTGGCTCCCCACTTCCACCCCGCCTCATTCTCCCTGTTCCTTATCTCCTGGCAGTGGAAAGTTGGGTTCTTCACATCAGAATCCAGGGAGTCATCCTTGACTCCTCTTCTTCCGCAATCCACCCACACTCAATCAGCCACCATTTTACCATCTGGACTTCCTAAATATCTCATGAAACCACCCAATTCCTCCCAACCACATTATATTAGTTTACTGCAACATACCACCAATTCTCAGTTTGATTCCACATTCACACTCTAACTGTTGTCCTTGCTCTCAGTCTTTTCTTTCTCTAACCCATTCTGCACACGGCAACAAAATTGGTATCTTATGATAACCTCTTCCTGCTTAAACCCCTGGACAGTCCAATTGTCTTAATGTTCCTATGGACCCTGCATAATCTGATTGGGCATCAGCCCTTCAGCATCCTGAACTTCCTCTCCCATAACACTAATTGCATGATAATATCTTGAAATATCAGTGTTTGTGCCTTTCTTTCCCCAGCACTCTTGTGCTTGCGTGACTTCGGTTTGTCAGAGGCATTTACTTTGCCTGGAGGAAAAGTAGGATTGTTAAAGCAGGAATTTAAAAAGCAGGAAACGGTCAATGTTCAGCCTTTCTTTCTTTCTTTCTTTCTTTCTTTCTTTCTTTCTTTCTTTCTTTTTTTTTTAACTCTAAACAGGCTTTTGAATATTTGAAAAGAAGTCCTGAGGGAATCAGAGAACAGAGTTTAGAACAAAAAATAGAAGTAGTAGGAGGATAAAAGAAAAATAAAGCAATGCCTCCCCACCGGGTCCATATGAATGGAGTGTCCCTTGGGCTGAGGAGCGGAGTGTCATGGGGTGGAGGATGGGCATGACCTTAGACAAAGTGGGAGCTGGGAATGAGAGGTCTGATCAGAGGCAGAACAAAGACAGAGAAGTGGGACCAACAGCAGGAGAATTGCCGATGATAGAGAACAGCAGCTGAAATTCTTGTTGAGGCAGAACCATGTCTGCAGACCACTCGATGCCATTCTTGGGCGTACCACAGTCTCCCCAAATGGGAAAGCCATGTCAGCTGTTCGTCTCGTCCTTGACAGCTTCCACTGTAATAGTCCAATAGTTGGATGCTTTCCGCCTGAAATATATGGGTATTCACTGCTCCCCTCCATTTATTAAGAGGTTGGGATACTCATAAATTCTTCCCCAACAGAAGGTGACAGGGTTCTGACGCCCCAAAGTGAGATGGTAATATGGAAGGGACAGTCCTTGCACTAAGATGTGGGTATCACTGGACAATAGTGAAAAACATTCCTTTTACACACTCACTACACAGTATTGTAATAACTTCCTTACTTCTCCTATCCTCCACTAGACCGTAAGCTTAGGAGGTCAAAGACCGTGTCAGTCTTGCTCAGCATTAGGCCCCAGTGCCCAGTGTAGTACCTGGCATATTGCAGGTGCTTAGTGAACACTGGCTGGTTAAATCAATGATGTAATAAAGAATGACCGATTTTAAATATAGTGATCTCTCCTTTAAATAAGGAGAAAATCAATATAACAATGTCTTTCTATCCTAAGCTTGCAAGGCCTAACACTTTAAAAAATTATGTTAAGGAACTAAACTATTCATAACTTTTAAGTAATTTTAAACTTTCGTGTTTTCTTGTTAAGACTTTTCAACTTTGGAGGCCTGTACTTATCCTTTGGGGTCTGGTACAGATTTGATCTTTCCAAATGGTAAAGTCATTGAAAGCATGACACCCAGAAAGTGAGAACAAGCACACCTGTCACCATGAGCAAACTCCATTCATTCCACTTGCAAGGAATAGTTTGATGTACAGAAAATTATCGCATTCTAATTTTTTCTTTTGCACTTGCCGTAGAATCAGTAATGGGCCTCCAAAAATGTCCATGTCCTAACTCTCGGAACCTGTCCCCTTATATGGCAGAAGGGACTTCGCAAATGTGATTAAGTTCAGGATTTTGAGAAGTAGAGATTATCCTGGATTCTCTAAATGGGCCCAGTAGAATCACAAGTATAAGGAAGAGACAAGAAGGTCAAAGTCAGCGGAGATGTGATGATGGAAACAAAGTCAGAGGGAGACTTGAAGATGCTCAGTTGCTGGCTCTGAGGAAGGCAGGCAGCTGCGGGAGGCTGCAGAAATCAAGGAAATGGATTCTCCTTCTGAAGCTTCCGGAGGGAACACAGCCCGGTGACACTTTGATTTTAGGACTCCTGACCTCTAGAATTATAAGATAATAAATTTGCATTGTTTAAGCTGTTAAGTTTCCGGTCGAATATTACACAACAGTAGGAAACCGAGGCAGTTCCACAAACTTTGTTAGTTACATTAGGCATATTTGGAATGCTAGCCGAGAGAAGGTGTTTGAGAAGAACTTTGAGGTGATGCTCAATTGGGACAGAAAGGGAATTCTATAAACAGATCGGGTGATGCTAAGGAACTTAAATTATTCATTTATGTATGAATTGCCTTATGAATATTTATAAGCATATGTCTGAATATTATAAACCTATCCAGATTATATATACACACACACACACACACACATACACGCACACAAAGATATATATATACACACACACACATCACACACAAATACACACATATACACCATCTTGGGAGACGTGTAAACAGAAGAGTGTGATATAAGAGTACCTAATCCACTTTTAAATTACACATGCCTTACCCAGATTTTCCACATATAATGCTGTACATTCCTGGAAAAACAGTATTGTAAGAGTTAGTTTGAGAGATGAGAGACAGAGTTCTGGGGGGTAAATGAATTAATAATTAGAATGAGTTGTATTAAATTAGACAATGACATGTCGGTGCTTTGTGGTGAAACAGCTATTAACTTGACTGGGTTTTCTCTGAGAATGTGAAAAATCTTGATCTTTGGGCAAAGGCAAAAAATATTTTGCATCTGCTTTATAAATCACTAGGGTCAAGGTTAAGTGTGTAAACAGAGGCCAAGCGTTGTGCCAACTTCTCAACGTGAATTCTACCCCAATTACCCCAATGTTTTCAGAGGCACCAATGAGACCCTTCTGGCCAAAATAATATTCTCCACCTTCACATAATCCCCGAAATTCAGTTAGTAGCAATTTGTTCCCTTGTGTTAGGAAGACCTTTAGTCTTCGTCTTCTCTTAAAATGTCAGCGTTCATAGGATAGGGAAGTTCTCCAGGTGGTTACCACCAGTTACCTTAGCAGAAATAATTAGTGTAGATTCCTTTTTTAAGGGAGTAGGAGGTGGGAAGGGAGGGGAATACTAAAAACAGGAAGAAAGAGGATACCAGAATCTGCCTAAGGCTGGTCACAGCCAATCTAAACTCTGTATTTAAAATGTTGCCAAGCTTAGCTGTAAGCAAAACTGACAAATAAGAATTACTAACTGCATTAACTGCTATTTCACTTTGTCCCCACAGCAGCCCTGTTTATTAGGTTGGTAAGATGATTCAAAATGTTCAGGTGTAGAAACTGAGGTCCAGAGTTGGATGTGAAAGGGTCGGGACTAAGGGCCGGGTCTGAGGGACTCATTCCCAGGCCTCCATTCCTCCAGGAAGCTCCTCGTTGGCCCCAGCCTCTTCCTCTGCTGTCCCCGACTTTCCATCCCAGGTGCTCTGTGCCCTGCTGTCATTCAAGCCCTCCCATTCTAGAGCCTTGTTCTGATGGGCTTCAGACTCCTAGCTGGTCCTTCCCTCAATGGCAGAGCCGGGGTTGCTCAACTCGAGGTGGGTTGCAGAGGGAACTGAGACACTCCTGACAGGACTATCATGAGCTTAAGGAAGAAGTCCAGGGAAATAGAAAGTTAGCACCGTGCTGATTCAGTGGTAATCAGCAGCCCGTAACCATATCTGCATTTATTCAATGGCCAGTGAAGGCCTACTCTTTGTAGGCTGCCATGATGGGTGCTGGACAATTGAAGTCAGAGTTGGGGAAGTCTGCGAGCATGCACGGACACAACCACACAGCTGGCAGTTGAGAAGCAAGACTTCAGCACAGGAGGGATAAAACACAAAAGAGGGTTTTGAGCCGGGGCCTCAAATAGTGATCTGGTATTGGAATTGGAAGATAAGAGACAAAGCAAGAGCGTGATTGATAGAATAGGACTCAAGGTGAAACTCAGTGGAGCAGCAAGTGTGCCTTGACCTTCAACTACTCACCTGAGAAGTTAAGTCTCTGCCGGCTTACTAGGGCTTAGGCTACAGTCGATGGCCATATAGGCTGAGCCACTGCCCCTCAAATGGCAGGTCAGGACCCATCGGTGGCCACAAAATGGGTTTAGTGGGTGGCAAAGGGCTCTCTTGAAAATAAATACAATAGACTAGAATGGATTAGAAGAGAAAAGAAGATAACGAAGTGCATTATACTTTGTAATGGTTTCAGTTTTAGGTACATGTGTCATGCCGTGACATAAATTACGTTTCTCAACGACATGGTCAAAAGAAGTCTGAAAATTCCTCATTTGAAACTGGAGGATATAGAGCAGGAAGCCTGGTTTGTCATCATGTTTAAAATACTATCTGTTTTGTCCAAATGCCTGTGAACCAGCATAATAAACCAATCCAGGCTATGGTGTGGCTGGATGTGAATGAATTAAATATTACAGCCTCCTTCGTGCAGATTTTCCGCAGACAGCCTTGCTTGAGAAAGAAAATTGGGAAATACGGATGGAGAGCTTCAAAAGCTAAATGAGCTGTTAGTTATTAGTCATTTCCATACCTGCTGGATGACTTTACGTATTAACAAAGGTATCACACAGATTATTAGCTTAGGGGCCACTGGACTGCCCCGTGTCCCCAGAGCGAGACTGGGACCAGCTCTGAGGAACTCCTTCCAGCCAGCGTGGAGATGCCCTTCTGTGGTTCAGTCATGAGGTTTTTAACTCTTGGTTCAGCTCCATAGCTAACGCCAATGAATCTGAAATCTGGATCCCAGAACCTACCTTTGTTGACAGTTACGTTTCAGCTCTCCTCCCCCCATCCAGTCCTATGCAAAAATTCTACCTCCTGTAGCCAAACAAGCTTCATCTGCTCCTTTTTCTGTCTTTGTCAGTGGCACCAACACCCTTTCAATCACTCGCATTTTCAAGTTTGGAATCATGTTTAATTCATTCCACCAATTTATTTAACAAACACTTAAATTGTGCTTGCTCTTCCCAAGAGCTGTTCTAAATGCTTAAAAAATATGAAGTCTTTAACCCATATAAGAGCCCTGTGAAGCAGATAATAGTATTACCTCCCATTTTTTACATTTTCACTCCAGCCCAGAGAGGTGTATTAATTTTTTAAAAAATGCCCAAATTCATGCAAGTCATCTCCCTGTTTCCCAGGACTGTCCTATTGGCTCCACATGCGATGCTTCCCTCAATGTCCCTTCGCCTATGTGATAGTTATAAAGATCCTACTTACCCTTCAAAGCCCATTTTCCAGCATTCTCCCTTTGCCGTGACAACTTACCTTTCTCGAAAACTCCAGGTCTCTTAATATTTATCTCTTTTGATTTCTATAATACTCACTGTATTCCACATGTAAGTTGGCTGTTGATAATTTGGTTAATGGTACAGCTGTCTTGTATCTCCTCAACGTTCCACGTGCAGTAGTCTTACCTTGGAGGCAAGGACCATGGCATAGAGCCATTCTGCCTCCCTCCCCCTTATTTCTTTCATTCTTTGCCACTTTTATTCCTCCTCCCCAGGGAAGCCCTGAAAACATTGAGTCCATGAAAAATATTCCTCCAGGTCATGAATTGACATTAGAACTCATCATTTCATAGGGGAAGTGGGGGGGGGGAGCTGGCACGTTCATTCAGGAGTAGCTCACAAGACAGAATGAGATGTGCAAGAGATTTATTGGGCTTCATGTCTGTGTGGGAAAAAGAAGAGAGCCAATGGAGGCAGGGGCAGTCTATACAACACGATGCAGGGCTGAGCCCTCTGAAGGAGAGGGGGAAGGAAGGAGAGCTGGTTGAGGAGAAGCTCAGGCTGCGTGCAGTACAGTTCTAAGAAAATCTTGGGTGGACAATTCTGGAGTCTGCAAGCTAAAGTAGCCAGGAGGCATGCCCCCAACTCACGGCACTGGGCTGCATCACGACCCTGGTGAGCCAGGTCATTGCCTGGAGCGACCCAGGGGAAGCACGTGTGGACCTGAGGGCAGAGGTCAACTTGGAGCCAGCAGTCGTGACCATCGGTCTGTTATGCTTCCGGCAGCAGGAGCTCTGAGCAGCACATTTTCACGGCCGTTGCTCCCAGGATATTGGTAAGAACACTGGATTCTGAATCAGAAATCCTACCTTCACATCTCAGATGTATCCCTCACTGACTTTCTAACTCCTCGCTGAAACTCACCATTGTCCCTTCGTTTGTAAAATGGGAGTCGCCAAGAATGCGAGAGGGCTACTGTGAGAGCCACATGTTCTGGCCAGTGATCTTGTGAGAAAGGCAAGACAGCCATTCCTGGCCACATCCCACACCCCATTGGCTCTCTGAGGGATAGAATGACTCTGGAGAGAACACTGAGGTGCTAAGTTAAAATGGAGATGGGGCGCCTGGGTGGCTCCGTCGGTTGAGTGTCCAACTCTAGATCTCAGCTCAGACCTTGATCTTAGGGTCATGAGTTCAAGCCCTGCGTGGGTCTTCATGCTGGCCGTGGAGCCTACTTAAAAAAAAAATGGGGACAGGACGCAGAGCCCATTTGTAAGTAGGACCTGGTTAAACCCATGCAAACAAGGAATCAATTCCTGAGGAAAGAATATGTGTAAAAGGATCTAGTGGGCCCTGCTGACCTAGGCAGATGTGACAGCTGGCCTGGCATCCACTCAACTTCGAGGCAGGCTGGCTGGGTCCAGAGTCTAGAGTACCACCTGTTAACCTGAAACACAGGAAGTGAGCTCTGATCCCAGGACAGACATAGACTGACTGACTGACTGACTCAACCCTCCCCGTCGAATGCAGGTAGAAAGGGTGTGTATAGGGATGTGTGGCAGATGTAGGGGCGAAGGAGGCATCTGTCCATGATGGAGCAGAGGGCTCGGCCTTCAGGGCCAGCCAGCCACCGTGGGAGCCTCAAAACCAGCATCTGCTAAATATCTTCCTCCTTCCCTCATGGGTCCTGGCCATCAAGACTAGTGTCAAGTAAATAGTCACTTCCCTTCAGTGCGTAGCATGTGGAAGTCAAAGCCAGGGGCAAGAAAAGCTTTGCACTTTTCTATGTCAACCCGGGTTCAGAGTATGCCAAGAACACCCATAACCTCACCCCCAAGGACACCAGCAGCAGCAGCAAATTTGGAAAAAGCATGACGGATAATGTGTTAGAGACGGTACATCCACAGGTACTGGAATTAGAAAAGAAATTAAACCCAGGCTCTGTTATGGGTTGAACTGTGTTCCCCCCAACAAAAGATTTGTTGGAGTCCTGACCCCCAATGCCTCACAAAATGCGGCCTTCTATGGAAATAAGGTCTTTACAGAAGTAATCAAGTTAAAATGAGGTCACTGGGGTAGGCCCTAGTCTAATACCACTGGTGTTCTCATAAAAAGGGGAAATCCGGACCCAGTGCCAGGCACACATGCAAAGGAGAAGGTGGATTTTGGCTGATATTTCTACAAGCCAGGGAGCACCAAGGATCGCCAGCAAACCACCAAAAGCTAGGAGAGGGGTTTGGCCAGATTCTCCCTCACAGCCCTCAGGACCCAGGCCTACTGACACCTCATCGTGGACTTCCAGCTTCCAACACAGTAAGACATACATTCCTGCTGTATAAGCCCCCCACTTGGTGTCTTTTGTCAAGGCAGCTCTAGGCAACAGATGTAGGGTACACAAGAGTGCCCCCAAACTGGTGTTTGTGCGGGAGAGGAATGGAACTCGACCAGATGTCCCTTCTTTACTTCTGGACAAGGACAAGGAAGGACCTTCTGTGCCTTCTTCTCTTTCTCCTCACTGCTGCCCACTGCCCCGCCAGCCCCCAAGATTTATCCTGCATGGATCTGGGGCCACCGTGGGGTCCAGGAGTGGTCAGCATGGGTGGCTGGGTGTAGTGGAGGTTTTCAGAGTTCCCTTTTGCCTACTTCCCTTCCTGCCAGGAAATTGAAACAACCAAATAAGACCAAATGCCATTGATCAAACTACATCTGAATCCCCCCCCCCCCCGCCCCCACCGGCGCCTGGCCAGTTTCTAAGGCAGAGGGAGCATTAGCACTCCCTAGCCTGGAGTCTTCGAAAACAAAGAGGCCTTCCCTCACCCATTGATTTTCATTAGCACAAATGCAGCCCCGTTTTGGTAATCAGAGGAGGAGAAAGCAGATCTGTGGAAGGCAAGGCAAGGCAATCCATGATCGCTGCCTAAAAATAGACGCGTAGCCTCACCACCTCACCACCTCGAGACTAAGGCGCCAGGCCCTGCTGCAAGCCTTTGCCGCATGCATTTGCTGGGAGTGGGGATTTGCAGTGTAGACCCAAATTGTTCTAGCCTCCAACGCAGCGCCCGGTCTTAAATGGAATTGCTGTCTGTGTTAACTTTTGACAAGAGCTGGCAAGCTGAGCTTTTCTTTGAAATGGAGACGGGGGCGTAGCATTTGCTCTCACACGAGAGGCAGGGCTTTCCGGCATGTGTGAGCTACGGGGTTTGCCCGTCATCGGGAGGGAAAATTGCCTGGGGTAAATTACCAAGTGGGGGAGATGGGAGTCGAAATCTCCATAGCAGAATGCATTGTGAAGCTCCAAGATTTTGAGAGAAGAAACCATTTTGACATGTCATGTTGTGCAAGCTACAACATGTCTGTTAAACAAAAAAAGCTCTGATTTTAAATGATGAGAAAGCCGTGAAACACAATTTGAAAATTATGTCATACCCCGCTTTGCCTTCCCCCAAGGCAAATAAAAGTCCTGAAATATTAAAAAAAAAAAAAAGTATCCATTTATTTTCAAATCTTTGCATGGGTTGCACCTTGACTAATACATTCTCTCAACTATTACTCACGAGCCGCTGAAATGAAAGTTATTAGCATGAATGAACACTCTTTCTTAATGGCTGGATTCCGGATGAAGGCGGTGACGCAGTCCAAACCGTCCGATAAAGAAAAGCAATTAATGGGGTTTGCCTTCATCGAAGAGAAACTCGGATTGTTTGCTCCGTGGCGTGTCGAGGGAAATGAACACGGTGCTTGATTATCGATTGGGCGGGGGGGGGGGGGGGGGGGGG
>NW_024425564.1:27496672-27520299 GCF_017311325.1 Ursus maritimus
GTATAGACTGAATCCTGCCCAGGGTAAATTCACAAATGCACTTCCAGTAGAAAACCCAAGTCCACGAGCTCGAGGAACTGCACAAATGTATCACGAGACAAGATTTGGCCCGGTGCCTAGAAGCTGATGAGGTCACAAAACTCATTACTCAGGAAACTAAGCCGTGGGCCCGGCTCGCCTTTGATTGCATTTCACTGAAGAGCGGAGATCCCTTCGTCTCCCCTCCTGCCCTCACCTCCCGTCGTGGGAAGTACAGTGTGACTCCCAGGTGCTTAACCTTGGGAATCTTACAGAGATGCAACATGTACTTTCGTCCCACGTTCTGATTTGAGCCGTGGCTCTTCTTGCTCTGTCTGGAGGCATCTCAGCAGTTAATGGGAGTGATTCAAACGATCGTACTCCAGTTCCTGCTATTTTAAGACACTTAGCTTTTCTTAGCTGTGGATTTCTTCCGTCTAAATCTGCCCGACTGCATTGGAAGCTGCCCAGAATCATCTTCTTTGGAAATTACATTCGTGCATCGAGGGTATATTTGTCGTACCACCCACGCTCAAGCCACTTTTTGAGATGTGCAGAGCAAGTCATGTGACAGTCATCAGTGTATTTGCACCCTTTTTTGTTTAAAAACATAATCTGCATTACAAATTGCACCAATTCCTGTATGTAGTAAGTCATCATTCAATAAAAAGCACAAATGTATGCCTGTCACATTCAACATAATAAACTGCAAGTAAATACATCTTTTCTTAGTCCAAATCAGTCAGTAAATGATGTCTTTATTTTCTCTGTTAGGCACCAAGTTTGCAATCAGCTTTATTCTTGATTCTCTCAGGCCAAGCCCGCACAGCCTCAGAGCAGGCATTTGGACATCCGAGGACAGGAGCTCAGATGAAGCCGTCCGTCTTCCAATTCGCTCTGCTCTACTCCCTCATCACCGCTTCGATGCCATCATCGTCTTCATCATAGCGTCCACCTGAAGATTGATGGCACCGTGTCTGCGCCTGTACGCGATACTCGAATGCAGACAAGACATCGTTCCCTGCCTGCGTCAGATGCATTCGCAACTGACAAAGGACAGTAGAAGAAACGCCCTGTGCTTTGAAGTCGGAAAAAAATTGGGTTAGAATCACAGCTGAGGTCCCTGAGATACTTGGTTTCGGTGGTATTACCCTCCGAGAACTTTAGTTTCTCATCAGCAAAATGGGCATGGTAGGTCCCTTCCAAGCTAGATGTGATGACTTGGCTTGCACGTGCGCTGTGCGCGGCACGCACTATCTGCTCAGTTAAATATTCACTCGTAACATGGACATGTTTTTGCGGGAAAAGGCAAGACAGCCAGGCTCTGTTTACTGTGGATGTGTTATTAATAGCCGTGATTATAACAATGCTACCGCCCCAATTCTATAACAAGTGGGTAAGGTCGGCAGTGTCACTTCCTTTTTATAGACCGAGAAGCTGATACTCAAATAGTAAGCCAGATTTTTCTGCTTTACATTTAGACTCCTTGTTCATGACCATGGTGACCACCCCACTGTTCCCTTTCTGTCACTAGAACAATTCAAGCTTATTTCTGCCCTTGGATCCTTGTACTAGCTGATTTCTGAGCCCGGAAAATTCTACCCTCAGATTCTACATGTCTGACAACTTCTCATTACTTAGGTTTCAACTGAAGGCATCTCAGACCTCTGAGAGGTCTTCCTCGACCACCCCATTTAACATAGGCTCCCCTTCCAGCCTTAGTCCACCCAGCACCTTACACCTTATAGGGACCTCTGGTGCTCTTAGCTCTGCAGAATTTTGTGTGACGAAATTCGTAAGGATGTGGGCTCAGAATTAGATGGACCGTATGTAAATTTTAGTTTTACTACTTGCTGGCACATGGCCCTGGACAGTGACTTCACCTTCCTTTCTGTGCCTTGGTCTTCTCATCTATAAAATGGGGATGATAATATTGTCACTGGCAGCATCAAAGTGCCAAGGGGATTAAATCAACTAACACCCATAGAGCATGTAAATCCATGTCAGACACACCCTCAATAAATGTGGATTAAACTTTTCGGTTACATGGCACACCTCACTCACTCTCTGACTTTATCTCGACTGTTTGTGTTTGCTTATGGTTGTCCCCGCTTCAATGAAGGTTGGAGCCTGCCTGTCGTGCTCCCCACTCTGTCCCTAGCATCTAGAATGGCAAATCGTAGGGACCCACAAATATATGTTATTGATGAATGAAAGAACATTAGGTATGTGTATGTTAGACATGTTATTGGCCACAGTGATTATAATAATACTATCACATAAAACAAAGATGTGATAAGAAAAGGGTGAGGACATCATTGCTACATAGTTAGATAAGATGGTTCCTGAGGACTTTCTGGTTCTATCTTACTGTATATTATGCATTTCTTCTCCCAGCACCTTCCAGGGCCCTCTGTTCCCCTCCGTTTCCCTCTTTGTGAGTCAAGCAGAGATCTCATTTCACCAGCACCTGCACACGTGTGTTCATGACCCACAGATATAACTTCATAAACTGTTATGACTCAGGAAGGAAAAGTCACGTTGAACCCTCTAGAAATAATAGCAGATTCTATGCCTACTCAAGAACGGCAAGCAGTGAGCCGACCCTATAAAAAATCAGCATCACCATAAAAAATAGAGCAGAGACCATCACATACAACCCACGGTCACAACCTTGATGGGGTGGTGCTTTGCAATCTGTGATAGGAATCAGGTTCATCGAGGTCTTCCAGTTCGGTTACTCGTCCAATGCATGAAGCCCTGCCCCATGGTCATTGCACCTTGGCCCCCATGTCTCTGGCCACGAGTGCACAGCCCCTGTCCGCATTCCTTACGCACCACCATTTCAATTAGCTGTGTCCTCCTGGTGGCTGTCCTCTGTACATTCCAGTTTGGTTATGACTAGGATGACATATGTCCCAGTTTGTCCAGGACAGCCCCTGTTTACACATATTATCCTCAAGTGATTACCAGCGGAACTCCTTTTTGAAAGTGTCCCAGTTTGGACGTTCAATACCATGGCCCCCTAATTATGCTCGGCTACAACCAAGAGACTCAGAAGGTGCAGAAGTCCCCATGGGAGTCATGGCTAGTGCGCCCCAAAAAGGTGCTTGCAAATAATCCACTGACTCTTCTAAATCCGTAGTAAGCCAATCATCTTTGGCTGCTCCAGGTCTAAAAGAACAGCAAAGAAATAAAAGAATGTTAAGGTATCGGGGTTATGGGAAATAGTCAGAAGGCAGGTGAACTGTAATAAGATGTAATGAACTATAACAAAATAGAGAAATTGGAGTCTTACTTCCTTTCTTCTTTATGCTAAATGCGTAAGTGGGTGTGTTTTGCCATTTGAAAGAGGTACAACCCGAAAAGCTGCCTGTAAAATAAATTTCTGTTTCTGAAAGCTTGTGTTCCTGTTAAATTGCAATTTAAAATACGTTGTTTGGTGCTTATACATTCTCCTGGAATGAATGGGCTGAAAAGTCTTATAAACTTTCCCTTAAGTGTGGCTGGGGTGAATATCCACATAGTTTGGGGTACAATGAATGTGTATCAGGTCTCCCCTGAAATGCACACCCTTGCCCCACAGCACACCTTTTACACGCTTGCCATGCATAGCAGAAGGGTCCAAATCAGTCCAGCATTCTCCAAGGCCTTTCCATTTGTGTTCTCATCTCTTGAATAAGATTGTAATTTTTTGAAGCAGGAAACAAGCATTGTAGTTTTCTGACTTTTAATTCACCTTATCTTTTTACATGAAAAATACATTCTCAATGTAAAATAGTCAAGTAATACTTTGTACTTCTCTTGTGTTCCTCAAAGGATCCTTCACTTACTGGGTATAAAATTGGTGTTTAGGAAATTGTTAGTTTAACAAATAATACATAGCTGTTCAGTATATTTGAAAATGCCCTGGGTAATGTGTAATTTAAAGGGTTATTTTTTCACTGTGGCGTAGTTCATATATACAAAAGAGTGTATAAAACATGTGTTGAGTGTAAGCTGTACTAATAATGTATATAGAGTCTAAACTATATTAATAATATGAATACTGAAATACTTATCATCCAGCTTAAGAAATGGGACATTATCAGTCCTTAGAACTCACTTTTTCTTTCTTCTTTTTTTTTAAGATTTTATTTATTTATTTGACAGAGAGAGACAGCCAGTGAGAGAGGGAACACAAGCAGGGAGAGTGGGAGAGGAAGAAGCAGGCTCCCAGCGGAGGAGCCCGATGTGGGGCTCGATCCCAGAACGCCGGGATCACGCCCTGAGCCGAAGGCAGACGCTTAATGACTGAGCCACCCAGGTGCCCCTAGAATTCACTTTTTCAACAAGTTTTACATAAAATCCTAATGAAGTTTTGCTGGCTCAGTATCTACATACATTTTTATTGTTAACGTCTATATACAGACAACCATGCAAGTGTATGGGCTAGCAAATAATTATAAGGCAAAGAAAGAAACCACGGCCAGTCCCCTTAACCTCTCCTCCATATACCACATCCCAAATACAACTCCCTTCCACTTGGAAAGCAACTTCCATCTTCTATTTTATACTTATGATTTACTCGATGATTCTTTGTAATCCAAGTATAGTCTTGTCTATTTTTTTTCATTTGGATGCTGTAGAATTAACTTGCTGAGTGTACAGTTCATTGAGGTTCAATACATCCGTCGATGGAACTATTACCCCCATTAGCATCCGGAGCAGTTCCCTCACTTCCGAAATCCCCTTCTGCTACTCCTTTGTAGTCAAACCCTAACCCACTCCTGACCCTGTCTGCCACTGATCTCATCCTTACAGCTCGGCCTTTTCCAGAATGTAATATAAATGGTACAATATAGCATGTAGCCCTGAGACCGGCTTCTTTTACTCAGCACGATGCATTTACGATTCATCCACGTAGTTGGTTATCTTTTTATGGTGAATAGTATTTCACTGCATGGCTCACCCATTTTGTGAATCCATTCACCACTGAAGGACATTTAGGTTGTTGCCTGCTTTGAGTGTTTATGAAGAACGTTTCCATAAACATTCATTTACAGGCTTTTGTGAGAACCTATGTTTTCACTTATCTAGGTTAAATACTTAGGAGTGGGATTGTTGGATCAGGTTGTAAGGGTAGGTTTTGCTTTATAAGGAACCGTCAAACTCTTTCCTAGAATGAGTGGCCATTTCACACCAGCAAGCCTGAATGTTCTAGCTGCTTTACTTCCTCACCATCACTTGGAATTGCAAGTTCTATATTTTTATTTCTGCTTTTCGTGTTCTTGTAGACGTGTCATTGTAGTTCATTGTGGCTTTAATCTGCATTTCCCTGATGAGTAATGGGGTTGAACGTCTTTTCATGTACTTAGTTGATATCACTGCATCTCAGAGAAGTGACTAGTGAGATCCCATCTTTAAACTGGGTTATTTGTGAGGCACCTGAATGGCTCAGTCAGTTAAGCGTCCGACTCTTGGTTTCAGCTCAGTTCGTAATCTCAGGATCGTGAGATCGAGCCTCGTGTCGGGCTCTGTGCTCAGGGCGCAGTCTGCTGAAGACTCTCTCTCCCTCCTCTGCTCCCCCCTTTCTAAAATAAATGAAAATAAATCCTTAAAAAAATAAAATAAATTGGGTTATTTGCTAAGTTTTGAGAGTTCTTTATATATCTTGGGTCTAAGTCCTTTGATGGATATGAGATTTGAAGATATTTTATCTGGGTTGATGTCTTGTTTTTTCATTCGCTTGCCATCGTCCTTCAGAGAGGGAAATGTTTTCATTTTAAAATCTTCATAGTATCCACACTGTCTTTTCTCTTTCACAGACTGTGTTTTCTGTTGTCATGTCGAAGAACTCTGCCTGACCTAAGATCATAAAGACTTTTCTTCCATTTTCTTCTGAAAGTTTGTAATTAAAAAAAAATTAGTCTTAAATATAAAGTCTAAGTGAAATTTTGTGTAAGGTGTGAGGTATAGAGATGTCTAATCGCTTTAGGGCCATTTGTTGAGAAGACTATCCTTTCTCTGTTGAATTACTTTTGTACCTCTCTCAAAACTAAGTTGACCGTATTTGTGTGGGTCTA
The DNA here is from genome assembly GCF_017311325.1 of Ursus maritimus. Taxonomy (NCBI): domain Eukaryota; kingdom Metazoa; phylum Chordata; class Mammalia; order Carnivora; family Ursidae; genus Ursus; species Ursus maritimus. The sequence goes on from NW_024425564.1 coordinate 27,502,756, forward strand.
TTTCTGAATTGCAATATCTATTTCATTGAACTATGCATATATCCTTATGTAAAAATCACACTACCTTGATAACTATAAGTCATAAAATTTTGATAATGTAAGTTCTTTTGTTCTTCTACAGAACAGTTTTGGCTATTAAAGTTCCTTTGATGTTTCATGCAAATTTTAGATTAAGTTTGCTTATTTCCACAAAAAAAAATCTGCTGGGATTTTTTTTACTGGAATCGTATTGAATTTATAGATCCATTGAGAAGTATTGGCATCTTAACTATATTGAATCTTCCAATACATTAACAAAGCAAGGCCATTTATTTGGAAATACTTCCCTTCTGGACCTGTGATTGATCCCTGAAGGGAGGGGGCGGTGATGGCAGGGCAGTCTTATTTGACTGAACCCTTAACGTGTGGAATCTGACACTATCTCCTGGTAGAGAGTGTCAGAATCGAGTTGATCTGTAGTACACCCAGCTGGTATCCAAGAAGTTCTTAGAGGTGTGGGGAACACTCCCACTCCACCCCCTCCAAACACATACACACACACTGGAAACAGTACTACCATCGTTTTAATTACCTATAGTCCTTAAACATTTGACAAGATCAGGTGCGTTCAGGGTGGTATGGCCGTTGTCCTTAAACACTTGAAACAAAGTAGTCTTCATAGATAAAATGTTTTGCCTTATTACCCCAGATAGGGCTGGTCCTGTTTAGATATAGTTGGAAATTGGGATCCATTATGTCTATATGAAGTGCTGGATATTTTGTCTGCCCCATTACATCTCTCACCAGACTGACTCAATGTCTGAAATCTCCCCCCATGAGCTTGTCAAGAATAGCTCAGAGAGCAGGGACATAGCTGGGATTTGAACCCAAATCGTTCTCACTCTGATGACAAAATCTTCGGCATTCTTCTCTACTCAGTTGCTTTCACATAGTTGTCGGCACACATCAGAACTGTAGTATCTTGACAGGACATGTCTTTCCAGCCTATCTTGGAGAAAAACCATACATTTGTTCCAAGTACTTTGCCTGTTGCCAAACTTAACAGTCAGTTCTAGTGGTGCTTGACTTTGCAACAACATGTACTCTCTTAGCGTGAGCTATATTAAACCTGTAGGACTCAATCCCACAGATGCCAGCAACCTTCTGCCTGTTACGTACTTTTGCCTTAGTCCTATCCTACTGCTTTGCTCCAACACAAAGAGCCCTCTTGAATGTTTTCCCTGCCAGGTTGGCTGGGCTGCAAAGAATGCTACCCGGCATTCCGTCGTCAGGCAGCCTTGTTTGGTGCTATGCTCTAGTGTTTACTTAGAACAAAGGTGGGGACATTTCTCTGTTAAAGGTCACTGACCATGGGAAAAAGGTGTTTGGAGGCAATGTAAGTAAAAAACAGATAACTATCAAATGTAAGGCTCAGCCACTTTGCAAATAAAAAAAATTGGGAGAGGAAAACAAGCTAGAAGAAAACAGATAAAAATGATTAAGTCTTGGGGCTCCTGACTGGCTCAGTCGGCAGAGCATGCAACTCTTGATCTCGGGGTCATGAGTTCAAGCCCCATGCTGGGTGTGGAGCCTACTGGAAAAAAAAATGATTAAGTCTCATAGCACGCCTCTATTTAAAGGAGAGATTAGGAGACAAGTGAAAGCCAGAAAGAAAACAGTGTTTAAAATTTTTTAAAAAAGAGATCATGATGGATGGAGTAAAACCCAAGGATTTGAAGAGAACAATTGGATATAGATATAGATATAGACACATACACACACATACATACATATACATATATAGGTAAACACATGCATATATATAAACATATACATACAAATGAATAATGTGATGGTTAATTTTTTTTCTATTATGTGCTGTTTATAAGAAACATTCAAGACATGAGGATCCAGCGATACTGAAAGGATTGGAGTTTTTAATACTGAAAAAAAAAATTCTGTAGAATTATGGGCTGTATTGGTTTTTATGAGGTATAAGAAATTACCAGAAACTAAAAGGCTTAAAGAATTTCAAGATTTCTTTGGATCAGGAGTCCAGGAAGAACTTAGCTGGGTCCACTAAGGCTGCATTCAAGCTGGGTCCATTCAAGATGCTGGTCAGGGCTGCCATCTGGAGGCTTGACTGGGGAAGGACCTGTCTCCAAGCTTCTAGGTGGTTGGCAGAATTTACTTCCTTGCAACTGTCGAATTCATAGCAGCTTGCTTCTTCAAAAGCCAGCAAGAGAGAGAGACAGACAGACAGACACAGACAGACTAGAGCGAGTCTGCTAGGAACGAAGAGTCTTATATAATGTAACAAAACCACGGGAGAGACATCACATGTGATGGTTAATTTCAACCTGACCAAGCTAGGGGACGCCCAGACAGCTGCTGAAACATCATTTCTGGGTGAGTCTGGGAAGGTGCCTCCAGAAGACGTTAGCATTTGAATCAGTAGACTGGTTGAAGAAGATCACCCTCACCAGAGCCGGTGGGCATCACCCAATCAGTTGAGAACAGAACCAAAGATGGAGGAAGGCCGAATTTGCTCTCTGTGCTCGAGCTGAGACATCCATCTTCTCCTGCCCTTGGACATGGGCGTCCCTGGTTCTCGGGCCTTCAGACTCAGACAGGGACTTACACCACTGCTCCCGGATTCTCAGGCTTTCAGACTCGGACTGAATAACACCACTGGCTTTCCCGGATCTCCAGCCTGCAGATGGCAGGTTGTGGGAGTTTGGGCCTCCACAACTGCATGAGCCAATTCCTATAAAAAAATCTCCGTGTGTGTATATATACACACACATACACACACACACACACACACACACACACACACACATATATATTTATGTATACATATATACATGTAAATATATATATATATGGTTCTGTTGGTTCTGTTGGTTTCTCTGGAGAACCCTGACTAACGTAAATACATATATTCAATTGTGTACATTCAATATATTCAAATATATACTCAACTGACTATGATATTCAATATGTTTATACATCCTATATATTCACATACGTACCTATATATGGTTGTGTATATATAGGTAGATAAGCGTGGGGGGAAATATCAAAGTAGCCATGCCCATTCCCCTGGCCCACTTTGTTTTCTCTATCTCTCCTCTCTCCAGGTCCTTCAGCTCTCTACGGACATATAGACTCCTTTTGGCCCAGTTCCTGAACCAGTTGTGAAAAGGAAGACAGGACACCCACAACCTCCGTGCTACCAGCTGGTAGATCTTGGAATTGAATCTCAGGACTCAGCCTAGCCCCATCTGCTTCGCAACCTTAGAGGCTCAACAAGTCTCCATGACACCCTAAGAAACCTGGAAGCTGGGGGGAGGGGAGGCACAAGTTCTGGGTCTCCATGGCATACCTGAGTCGAGGCTCTCCTCCCCACCCAGTTATAGCTGACACCATTATTTGACCATGGCCAGAACATATTCCTCTAAGGGGTGTGGTGTGGGTTTTCTCCTGCAAAAACCACAGTAGGCAGAGTTCATCATGTGGTAGGAAAAGTGGACTCAGAGGCAGTTCTTACATAGGAGTGAGACCTGGAGCAGGCTGGAGTTCTTTTTGTAGGGACCTGGCCAGGCACCTGGGGGATGGCTCAGGACCTGAGCTCTGTTGATAACTTTCTGTCTGAATTCTGCTTCCCATCCATTATTTCTGAACTTCCAACAAACTCTAATTAAAACAAAGGCAGGTGTCTGCCCTGTGGTGGGGAATTAAGAGAAAGGAGCTATTCCAAGGTGGTGACAAGACAGACAAGGGAAAGCAAGGCGTTCTTCTCCCTTGAGGACCAAGTGGCCTGAGATTATCAATATCAATGACCCACATGGTAAACATTCTCCGGGGAGGTGTAGGGAGCCGCAGCAGTTGTGGGTGTCAAGAGGAGGATGCCGGGGGGTAAGAACGGAGGGTCCTGCACTTCCTCGCTGGTGAACATTTTGCAGGGGATGATTTACATAATCCAACATACGATGTCAACACAGTTGGGTTACCATGATAACATCAACCATTGTTTATTGTGTCCACAATGATTTCCATAAACGATCCCACTTAATCATCCAATGACCCTAGAAGGTTCGTGTCTTTATGCCTGGTTTGCAGATGAAGAAGACTTCGCTAAAGCCCAGAGAGACAGCAAAGGACACCGGAGTCTTGGACCCAGGTCTGTGACTCCAAAGCCACTGCGCTTTCCCACCTCACCTACTCCCTCTTCACTTGGCAATCCAGGAAGTCTTGCGAGGACCGTGACAGTATTGCATGAGGTAAATAAAAAGTTGCAAAGGGTATACGCTAGGTTCAAGCGCCATTCTCCATCTCATGGCTTTTAAGGAAGTTGCTGATGGTCAATGACAGTCAATCATTTATGATTCTTTTGTGCTGGGGTGACCATAGGATAAGTGGAAATAGAGTCTCTGGCTGTTTGTCTGGTGCTTAGGACTAAATTTAAGTTGAAGAATGGGTTTGGCTCCAAGTCCAAAGTTCCCCCTCTCTGGTCCAAAATCATTTCCTCTCCTAATTCCATTTATAGACACCTGCTCTCAGCATAGCGTGAGCACCAACTGCTTCGCTCTCTTTTATTCCTTCAGTTGCTGTCTTCCAAATGATTATCGCAGCCCTGCCACGATCTCCGCTCAAAGTAGAGATCAGGTGCTAAAAGAAATTAATACGCCACGGAGGCTTCCTTCGACAACAAAGAACATATTCCGGTCACCACGCCGCACGAGGAGGCCTCTAATTCAGATAAAGGATGTTCAGACTCTCTTGAAAAGTGGAGCTTGAAGAGCTTTTCTTTGAGAAGAACACGTAACACAAAAACATAGGTTTCAAAGTACACACCTAAGGTTCCCTATATGCCATTCTTTTCCTTTCATTTTACATTCATTTCTGAGCCATTTGTGTCATTTTGATTTGCAATGATTTCATGAGATGCTAGCAGAGAGAGAGAGCACTTTACAGCACCTACAGCGGCGGCGAGGGGAGGGTACTGAACTGCGATAAACTGTGACAATATTTTACACATATTAAGCAGCTTTAGAGCAAGAAGAAAAGCACTCCAATAGCCCAGATGGTAACCCCATTCTCTGCACGAAGCAGGATATAATCTGGCCCTTTGTCCTTGTGCAGCGCGTTTTTCGAGGTTTAAATTCGTATAATATTTGGGTGGCTATCACCTCTCATATGTCTTGCCTGCTTATGTTGTGACCCTCTCACACTCGAATGGAAAAACAAAATCAAATCAAACTAAAATCGTCCAGGTCCTCAGTATGAGAACAGGTCTCAGCGCTTCGTCTGGATTCGAGCAATTGTTAACGCTTCATCTAGATGTTATGCGGAGTGGAAACAAACCCTTTCCTTTTAGGAGGCCCAGGCTCAGCACAGGTGATGTGGATGTAGCCTAACATAAAAACGGCCTTTAGGCCACAGGACCAAACTTAAAAATAGTCTACTAAACTAGCGTATAGGAATATTCTACCCAAAATTATATTCCCATGGAGAAGGTCTCCCTGGTTACGGTTTGTATTTGCCCCGTGCTAGGAAGAACTTCAGACAGCTGGTCACTGGTGTCAGTCTGATATGGTGTCCCCATGTATTATTCATAAAAATCTTTCCAGTGCCCCTCTGATGGCTTGAGGATGGGGACAAGGAGAGCACTTTGGAATTTTCTTTGCATGCCGTGAAGGTATCACCAAAACCTCATTTTGACCCTAGCTGTCACATCTAATATTTTAAGCCATGATATATGGATCTTGAAATAGAGATGCTACTGTTTCTATTACATCAGGGGCTAGGAAGTTTTTCATGTTCAAAAGTATTGCAAAGCAAGATGATAAAGTCTAATATTCGCCTGAAAATGGAAAAATATTGATGGAGGCGTTCTAGGTAATTTTGTCCCTTGGGTTGTTTCACCCCAGGGGAGCCTGAGTAAGCCTAGAAATAAGGAAACTTATTTACCCAATTAACCAAGGCCAGAAAGTGATGATTTATGTTGCATGTACTTTTGTGATAAAAGTAGCAGCTTCTAGGGGCGCGTGGGTGGCTCGGTCAGTTAAGCATCCAACTCTTGATCTCAGGGTCATGATTTTAAGCTCAGCATTGGGCTCCATACCATGGAGCCTACTTAAAAAAAAAAGTAGCAGCTTCCATTGATTAATTACATACTCCATACCAGGCACGGTAATAGGCAGGGGCTTTCCATATATTTGCCCTTTACAGTGATCTCTGACCTACAGAAGCTGGGGACCCCATTCAAAGTAGTTCAGCAATGTCAGGCTTCAAAACCAGGTCAGCATGACCTTTGCTTTCACCAGATGATTCCACTTCCCATCTGACGTGATGGTAACTCACAGTTGGCATTGCGAAGTCCCTGTCGCTTTCACCAGATGATTCCACTTCCCATCTGACGTGACGGTAACTCACAGTTGGCATTGCGAAGTCCCTGTCGCTTTCAAGATGGGTGATAGAAGCTAGCTTTGTTTCCCTCACACCCACATCATAGCTAATTTAGACCCCCACTTGGGGGTACACCTAGAGTTAAGTGCAACCCTCTGGACTCCCCTAGTTTCCGTTAGAATTGTCAAATATTTCAAGCCTCCTTCGATGAAGTGACTAGATCACAGGCCTTATGGTGCAGGCTGTAGTTGGCAAGTACTTCCCGTGTAGTTGTCTTACATGAGGAGAATTAGCAGGATTAAGATCGAAGGGATTGGCACTCAGAATATTTGGTGGAGAAAAGATGTTAGGAAGAGGATCGGAACAACAGCAGCAAGAGCTTCTGCCTTCCGCCACAGTCCACGCCTTTGGCTAACTGATATTTGTATACACCCCTAGTACGCATTCACCCCATCTCCACGAAGGCGATCCCAGAATGATAGAAACAAGCTCAAAGCTCAGTTTCTGAAGTAAATCAAAACTTTAGTTTTGCTCATCCCAAAACAATGAAGAGAGGTATGTTGGGGTGGCCATGAAGTTCCCTTGGAAAGTAGAACGGTAGGAAAAGAAAAGAAGTGTGTTAGTAAATGTACACAGTTTTAGCAGACCAAAGAGAGAGACAAAAGAGGATAAAGGGGAGAAAAGGGGGTCTAGCAGGAGGAACGCTGCATCCGTTTGCTCATCCACAGGCAAATTTGGGAAAAGGAGACATTTTTGTTCCAGAAAATGTACTTTGGTAAATTAACTCAGATAAAGTAACTCCTGGGGCGCCTGGTGGCGCAGTTGTTAAGCATCTGCCTTTGGCTCAGGGCATGATCCCGCCGTTCTGGGATCAAGCCCCGCATCAGGATCCTCCGCTGGGAGCCTGCTTCTTCCTCTCCCACTCCCCTGCTTGTGTTTCCTCTCTCACTGGCTGTCTCTCTCTCTCTGTCAAATAAATAAATAAAATCTTAAAAAAAAAAAAAGTAACTCCTTATTCTCTACTTTATGTTCTTGGACCCCTTCTTTCTATGAAATAAGAATCTCCTTTACATGAGAGGGTGAGTTACTGTAGAAGTGTACTGTCTCTTCACTGAAAGACTCTTTCTTTTGTTCAGGCGTCCATCCCTCCTCTCTAAGACTCAGGACCAAATCTTCATTAGCCTCAGACAATCATGGCAGTCCCATTCCCCCTTGCCAGTGACTAAGGTGTGTGCGTCACTCAGTTCTGGCTAAATGAGACACGGAAAGAAATCTGCTTGGGGGACTTCTGGGAAAATGGTTTCTTAAATAAAAAAAAAAAGCAGTCCCTCCTCTGCTCCCCTTTGTAGGAGTATTTAGATATAATAGCTTGAACAGAAGCAACTATCCTTTGATCATGAAAAGGTTAGCCAAAGACCAGGTTGGTACTCTGAAGAAGACAGAGCTGAAAGGCAGGAAGAAGGTGGTTCTTAAGGACATAATTTAGTCACTGAGTTAACCAAACCTTAGATCTGCTCTATCCAAGAGCTTCTTGCTATGTGAAGCAATATGTCTCATTAATGCTGAAGCCATTCGAGTTGGTATCCTGTTGTAATGGTACCCAAGAGCTGTCTTAATCGGGTGTGAGAGACACAGATGTCAGAATATCAAGAACACAAAAAATAAGGAAACACGGTCCATACATATTCCAAAGGATAGAGTTATTTCCAGATTTTGAGTCTTAAAGGGGACATGAAAACTTTATATATAAAAAAAGAATGATTGCTATTGCACTATTTCAAGGAAGTAGAAGAGATTATTTTGTTTTATCCAAAATTATCTGTTCATATCTCCTCACATCATCCCATATAGATAGCCATACGCTCTGCGTATGACTGAACCTTTGGCAAACCAAAGGAAGGAAAATCAAACATACAGCGCCTTAACCAAAAGTCATTTTGTGTCTTTTTAGATCAGCTCTCACAGACGTAGGAGTCCGGACCCCAAAGGGCAGCTCCACGGTGATACCTTTCTTCTCAGATATTCTTTTTTTTTTTTTTTAAAGATTTTATTTATTTATTCGACAGAGATAGAGACAGCCAGCGAGAGAGGGAACACAAGCAGGGGGAGTGGGAGAGGAAGAAGCAGGCTCATAGTGGAGGAGCCTGATGTGGGGCTCGATCCCACAACGCCGGGATCACGCCCTGAGCCAAAGGCAGACGCTTAACCGCTGTGCCACCCAGGCGCCCCTCTTCTCAGATATTCTTAAAATGTGACTTCCAGCCTCATGCTCCTTGCTCCATGGTCATGAGAGACTGGCTCATCTCCTGCATAGTGTTTGCATTCCAGCCCAAAAGAAAAGAAAAGGTATCTGTATTCCAAGTCCTTCTCCATTTAGATTAACAGATTAACTTTATAAAACCTAGATTTTTGTATATATCTTTAGAAAAATAGCTACCCCATAGATAAGATCTTTATGAATATGAGGGGCACAGATTGCATTTGTCCTGCAAAAATAGCATTTTACCTGTAATTCTAATGGCTGATAAAATATCAGGGATATAGTAGAACAACGATTACCCCTTTCCCCAGGCCAAGTTCACCTCCTCATCTCCTAGCGTTAGTCTCAGTTACTCTAAGATGCAGAGCCAAATGATTTAATAGTAGCAATGTTAATTATAACAATGATGGAAACTAACCTATGTTGAACACATATGATGGGTCAGGCAATGTTCTAAGCCCTTTCGTTATTAACTAATTTAATCCTTACAGCAATCTCAAGAGGGAAGGGTACTATTTTTATTTTTGTTATGTCATCCTCAAGTCTTGGTAAACTGAACTGGACTCAGAACTCCTCTTGTCAAAGATTTGCTTTGGGGGAAGGAGATGAGGAGATGTTAGCTGTAGAAACTGAGGAGGTTAGGAGAGAGGTAGGGACTGGTAGAATAATTACAGCTGATGGGGAGAGCCACACCTGTGCTTCCCTGCTCTCTTCCCTCCCTCTGGCCCTTAGTTGGTTACTTCTAATCTACATATGCAGTGGTGAATATCACTAACATTTGTGGAACCTGAGCTCAGAGTTATAAAAACACGAGTGTGGGAGTCGATAGTTTGCTTAAGTAGCAAGGTGGAGAGTCGCTGCGAGATGTATGCAAAGTGGCAGAGCTCTGCTCGCCTCTTCCAGGTGATTTCTTGTGAGAAGTGGACTTAGACTAAGGGAGACAAATGATTTGTTAGAAAACATTTGGATGTAGTGATCTGAAGGGGCGCCTGCACCCCAGTGTTTATAGCAGCAATGTCCACAATAGCCAAACTGTGGAAAGAGCCAAGATGTCCATCAACAGAGGAATGGATAAAGAGGATATGGTATATATCTACAATGGAATATTATGCAGCCATCAAAAAGGATGAAATCGTACCATTTATCATCAACGTGGATGGAACTGGAGGGTATTATGCTGAGCAAAATAAGTCAATCAGAGAAAGACAATTATCACATGGTTTCACTCATATGTGGAATATAAGTAACAGTGCAGAGGATTATAGGGGAAGGGAGGGAAAAACGGAATGGGAAGTCATCAGAGAGGGAGACAAACCATGAGAGATTCTTAACTATGGGAAACAAACTGAGGGTTGCTGGAGGGGAGGTGGTTGGGGGGATGGGGTAAGTGGGTGATGGGCATTAAGGAGGGCACGCGATGTGATGAGCATTGAGTGTTAAATGCAACTGATGAATTACTGAACTCTACCTCTGAAACTAACGATGTACTATATGTTGACTAATTGAATTTAAATTGAAAAAAGAAAAGAAAAAGAAAACATTTGGAAATTTGTGGGATTATACTCTAGAAAAGAAAATACTTCCCTTCAGAAATATTGGGGATTGCTGTTCACCTTGTACCCAGGTACATCTGGGTGTGAATTGTGTAGAAGCATTTATAGTTGCATAATATATTTGTAGGAATGATTTCTACTCTATTCTTTGTTCTGCAGAGGAGATGTGTCTATAAGAGGGAGAAATTCAACACAAAGACAATTGCAAGAGTTTGACTGATCTAAAAGGTTAATACATTGGGGAACCCCGCTTGTTCAGTCAGAGAAGCATGTGACTCTTGATCTCGGGGTTGTGAGTTTGAGCCCCACATTGGGTGTAGAGACTACTTTAAAAAAATAAAAAATTTAAAATAAAATAAAATGCATATACACTAACCTGTGCATTGTATGGTGCTGACAACAACAGTAAGAGTTTTAACAATACTCGGTTCATGAATAAATCATAATCTAAATTTGGCTATTAATAAAGGGGTGTCACGTGTGGGGAAAATATCCTGGCAGGGATTTCCAGGTCACACTCAATGCAAGAAGAGATGAGAAAAGAGAGTCTTAAAATGACAACAGATGCACAAAATTTTATCAGCAATTCTGCCTATGTAATATACATATATATAATATGATATATATTGATAAAATGGAGGGGAGGAATAAAATATCATATATGATTTAAAAAATAGCTATCATCAATGATCCTCCTATAAGGTAGCAAATTAAAAACTAATTAACATAAAATGTAACTGCTTCAATAGCTGGTCATAAGACCCAAGTTGATATTCATGGCTTCTTTCTTCCACATCCATACCACATTTCCCTAACCCTCTACCAGCATGCATCCTTACAGGGTGGGATGATTCAAACCTTTACTCCTGTAGGATCAGAGTCCTTGCTTCAGTTTTCCATTGAGCAGAACTAGGAGACAATGAAGGACCAAGGGGCATCCCAGCAAACTTCTGGGGTTCGAGATAGTCTTTCCCACCCACTTTGTGTAGCAACAACCCAATCTCCCTTTAGGAATCAGTACTGGAGATTCTAGAAAATACAGTTCCCCCTTCTCTCTCTGTTATTTTGGTGACACATTGAGCCCCACATGGTCAGGGAGTGATTTCAGCATCGAGTTTAATGGAAACATTACTCTGTTCCCTGGTGGAAGCATTTCTCCATTGGGTATTAGAAGACTCCGGAGCGAACCCACTGAGCCCAAGGTTGTAGGGATGGGAAATCAAAAGTATTCATCACCAGCACAGCTATGCTACAAGAAATATTAAAAGAAGTATGTCAAGACAAAGGGCAATGGTACCAGATGGGGATATGGATCTACACAAATGGATGCAGAAAACCAGAAATGGCAGGTATATGCATCAATGGGAGAGAACTTTTCTTATGTTCAATCTCTTAGAAAGATAATTGTTTAAAGAAAAAGTAATGATATTGCATAAAATGCTTGACAACAATAGTACAAAGGCCAAGAGGAAGGAAACGGGAGTAACTACTATCAGGTTCTTCTGCTATTTGCGAAGGGGTATAATATCACTTGAATATCGACTACGATAATTTAAAGATGTAAAATATCAACCCTAAAGTAACCGCTAAAACACACACACACGCACGCACACATACACACGCACGCACGCACACATGGTGTAGCTATTAAGCTAACAAAATAGAATAATAAAAGGCAGTAAATCTGAAAGAAAGCAGGTAGAACAAAGAAAACCCAATAGAAATATGATAGATCAAAGCCTATCTTATCAATAATCTCTCTTAGTCTGTTTGGACTGCTATAAGCAAATGCCGTGAACAACAAATTTCTTTCTCATACTTCTGGGGACTGGAATTCTAAGACCAAACCACCAGCATGTTTGCCTTTGGGTGAAGGTCCTCTCCCTTGTCTATACCTGCTGACTTCTCACTGTGTTCTCACATGGTAGAAGGGGGCAAGAGAGCTCTCTTGGGCAGAATTAGGGTAATATTCAGGGCGCCTGGGCAGCTCAGTTGGTTAAGCATCTGACTCTTGTTTTCGGGTCAGGTCATGATCTCAGAGTCATGAGATAGAGCCCCGTGAGATTGAGCCCCATGTCAGGCTCATGCTGGGTATGGAATCTGCTTGGGCTTCTCTCTCTCCTTCTCCTTCTGCCCCTCCCCCTGCTAGTTCTCTCTTTCCTGGCTCAGTCAGTTAGGTAGCTGACTTCAACTTGGGTCATGATCTCAGGGTCTTGGGATCGAGCCCCGCATTGGGCTCCCTGCTCAGCGGGGAGCCTGCTTCTCCTTCTCCTGCTCCCTCTGCTTGTGCTCTCTCTCTCTCTCTGTCAAACAGATAAATAGAATCCTTTTAGAATTTAGTTAATTAGCTAATTAATTAATTAAAGAAAGAAAAGAATTAGGAAATACTAGAACACAATTTAAACAGGGGAATTTTATGGTATATTAATCTTATCTCAATAAAACTGTCTTTAAAACATAAATTCCTGAAATATTTATGAATAAACAATATGCTATCAGGAATCTGTCACAAAATAATTCAGAAGCAGTGAGAAGAGGGAGACGGTCAAGGGGAGATGAGGTAGGACAGAAACTAATACTTGTTCTTGAAGCTAAGTGCTAAGTCCACAATTTCCTCAATTTTCATATATGTTTGAAATTTCTCATAATAAAAAGTTTAAAAATATATATTTAGGAAGTCCCAAGGTGCACACAAAATCCTGTACATGAATGTTCACAGCAGCATTATTCATTATATCCAAAAAAGGAGAGACAATCCAAACATCCATCAACCGATGGAACAGGAAACATGGCGGACTCCTGTAAGAAAACAGTATTTAATCAGAAAAAGAAAGGGAGTTCTAATCAATCCCACAACATGGATGGCTCTTGACGATCTTATGCCAAGTGAAAGCAGCCAGACACAAAAGGCCACATACTGTATCATTATACATGAAACGTCCAGAAGAGGCAGATCCATGGACACAAAGAGTAGATTAGCAGTTGCCAGGGTCTGGAGCACGAGGAATGGGGAGTCTGATCATGCAAATGGGGTTTCTTCCAGGATGATGAAAATGTTTCCAAATCACAGTGGTGCACATGCTAAAAACCCCTGAATTGTGCACTTCAGGATGGAGAACTTTATGGCATGTGAATTACATCTCAATAAGCCATTATTAATAGGAAAGGATTATGGCAGAAAAGTAAGTCTGACTAGATCTCTAAGATAAGAGACTTAACATGAATACTGAACCCACAGTATGGATCAAATAGTGATAAAAAAAATACAGGAAAAAAAAAGAAGCATAGGGAAGTGGTTCATAACTACATAACTACAGAAGAAATAGTCCAAGTTCTGGAGCCAGCAGGATAATGCTTGATACAGGGTTTTTACCTGCTTCTACTTCAGATTTACCATGGGATGTAATCTCTACTCCATACTCAATACATTAACAATCCATCCCCTATACTACCTGAATTGCCAGTTGACTGTTGGAAGCTTTAATGTGGTTATTCATTCACTCATCAAATATTTGAGGATTAAGACGAGGAGTTCCTAAACTATGTTGAGGAACTCTGCTTCCTCTGATAAATTCTGGTGGGCTCCCTGGAGGAGTAGGGTGGGGACAGTGGTCTCTGCTGCAGCAAAGAGGACAGACTTCCTGAAAGGGGAGGGGGTAGGATGTTGATGACTGAACAACTGTCCCTAGGGAGCCTTCTACATATCGATCATCTGGAAGGAGAAAGTCTAGAATTGCTTGAGATTGCAGAAGGCATATGTTGGTCACAAAAGGAAGTTGATACTAAGTCAAAGTCAGGAATTATTAACAGCATTAACAATCACGTTCAGATCATCCTGAGGAAGGGGACACAGGGCATGTTGAGGCAATTATAATTCCTCCCTTTGATACAAATGTGGACTAATGTCATCTATGACACAAACATCACGGACAAACAATCCATGAGTCTTCAATTAGCATCTCTTTGTTCCAGTGCTAGGCTAGGTTGGTGAGATGCTATTAGGCTGCCTTATTAGGAAGAGGGTGGGGTCCTTAGCTACTGAGGGCAGAGCTGCCAAAGGCAGAAGGAAAGGTGCATAATCATAACCGACCCTTACGGAACACTTGGTATGTCTCAGGTACGGTGCTAAGGGTTGGAAATGCGTTAATCCTTTTAATCCTCACGGCGACCCTGTAAGGGAAATATTATTACCTTTTTACAGAGGAGGCAAATGAAGTTTAAGGGAGGACGAAATACTTCCTCAAAGGCATAGAGCAGTGGAGCCATGATCTGAAACCAGTGTCAAACACCTGAAGTTTCATTCTTGTCCCCTCTATTCCGTGACCTCAGGGCAATGTGAAGACCTGAGTTTGTTAAATATAGAGATATCTGTTCTAAAAATGTGACATTCATATGGGAAGGGAAAGTTGAAGTGAGAGTCAACAAGACAAAATGAGTTATGAAAAAGGGAAGTTGAACATGAATATATAATGGGCTTAAGTTCACTGTGACCTAGTTGAGAAAGGAAATCTACAAGTAAATCTGACTTACATTGCAAAACAAACATACGCTGTGGGATGAAGTAAAAGCAAAAAATCACTGTAATGAGCCAAATAAACAGAGTACATTCCATAAGAATAAAGACATTTATGAATCATTGGTGGGCATGAGTAGGTAAGGGTTCCTGTTGCTGGACAAATCAGAAGTTAGGAAAGAAAACATGCTAAGTATTGCTTGCAGGCGTATCCATTCTGACTACACTGAATGTTCATTAGGTTGATGCAATAATTTTGGAATATAATGGTGCAAACTTTTTTATTTTAAGATTTAGCTTCACTTTTATTGAGCCAGGGTGAACTAGAGCAATAAGGCTTTTTTCTTTTTCTTTTCTTTCTTTCCTTCTTTCTTTCTTTCTTTCTTTCCTTTTTTTTTTTTTTTTCTAGCATGGAACACCAAACATTTCTTGGAAGGAAAAAGCGGATTTCCATTGGCCACAGGCTGGCAATAATTATAAGGACCAGGAATAATCAAACGACAGACCTGCCTGATCTGGGGGGAGTTGTGTATATGGTGGTGGGCTCACTATTAACTTCCACGCTGAAATTTACCAGGGGCCAGTTGGTAGCATATCCAAGGAAAAGCCACCCACCCACAGACACACAGGCTCTCCCCTTATCCTGGAGATTGGCATGGGCTGCTAGGTTTGCTTCCACCCATTACCTTCCACGTCCCTGATCAACTATTTGTCAGAATGTAACATCAGGTGTTTTATATGAAAAGTGAAAATAAATGTGCAAGATATAGTCCCAGCCTTCATAAGTTTTCAGTAACGTTTCAGCTGAAACATAATTAATACACACGAAACAGGAAACAACAACAACAAGGTGCATAATTGAGCAATGAGCATGTTACAGGCTTTAGGAAAAGGAGAAATTAAAGTGGACTATCGTCGTTCAGTGTAGGTTTGACAGGAAAGCTTGCACCTAAAAGAATTTAGATACATGTGGGCTAAAGTGTATCCATCAGTTCCTATTGTATCTCTTGGTGCTTCAGTTTCTGTTAAAAAAAAAAATAGAGAGAGAGAGGTAACACTAGTCCTGTCTTACAGTGTAAGGGATGATTGCCAAGATCCTCGGGATGCAGGTGTTAGGACGCAGAGATACTGAAGGAAGGTTGTCATCATCTTTTTAAAAAGATTTTATTTATGTATTTATTTGAGAGAGTGAGAGTAGGGGGAGGCGCAGGGAAGGAGGGAGAGAGAGGGAGAATGAACCCCAGGCAGACTCTGTGCTGAGTGCAGAGCCCAACATGGGGCTCGATCTCAGGACCTTGAGGTCAGGACTGGAGTGGAAACCAAGAGTCTGACGCTTAACCAACTGAGCCACCCAGGCGCCCCCAGGACGTCATCATCTTAACCAAATAGAAAAGGCAAGAAAGTCAGGGATAGCATCAAAACCTGCACAACTGCCTCCTTTAGTGTAACCTGGACTGGTCCAGTAGCACAATATTGAATGTTTCCTGTGTCATGTTTCTCTAGCATTGTCTTGGCCAGAATTTAGTGTGTGTATCTCTTTTCACACATTTCTTATTATTTGGCAAACTTTGGAATCTTCAACAAGAGCAAGTTGTATTGTGCCAGGGACTATTTCAAGAGCTTTAGGGACATATCAATACACTTAATCCTCTTGAAACAATTCTATGTGGTAAGTGCTGTTCTTATCACCCTGTTTTACTGATAAAGAACCCGAAGCACAGAGAAATAGGTTGCCCAAGGTGTCACAGCCAGTGAATGGAAGCTGTGAATTTGAATCAAGATCCCATGCATTTAATGTCTAAGTTTTAAGGCAACCCCCCAGCACACCATTATGAGGCTTTGCAACTGGCCAGTATTGCGAAAGAAAGAGCCAGCAGAAAGTCCTCCTAGACAGAAGTGCTGCGAGAGATGTTGTGCAGAGGGTGTCCACAGATGGCAATGTCTCTGGTGTTGCAGGGAGGGTAAAGAAGCCACCTTTACCAACCATCTACACGCCTATTAACGATTCAAGACACAGCCTAGCACGGAGGCCATGGCTGGAGAGGATTGGGCAAAAGAGAAACAGAAGACAATGGTGGGAGGAGGGATGTGAAAGCAGGACCTCACGAATGGATTCGAAGTGAGCTAAGAGCCTGGAAAGGGTTGGAATGCTCATTGTGTTTCACTGCAATAAAATTTCCTGGCAACAAATTATCTCAGTGTCTCTTTTGCGCTGAAATGTTAGTGCAATGAGCATGGTTTTAAAATGGGTGGGCCAGCAGCACAAGCTGGGAAAGCTTTGTTTATTTAAACATCCATGACAACGAGATTTGCCCAGGGAGAGTTTGTGATCCTTGGCACGTTCACAAAGGTATGTATGGTCAGGGCATTTTTCTTCTAGCCACCCTTTATCCACTTGGCAGATGTTAATATTGTAAACACTTTGGGGGCACCTGAGTGGCTCAGTTGGTTGAGCGGCTGACTCCTGGTTTAGGCTGGGGTGATGATCTCGGGGTCCTGGAATCAAGCCCCATGTCCCGCCCTAAGCCTGGCTCAGTGCAGAGTCTGCTCCCTCCCCCTCTGCTCCTCCCCCAGCTTACCTTCTCTCTCTCTCTCTCAAATAAATCAATAAAATCTTTTACAAAAAAAATTGTAAACTCTCAGGGTAGACACTCTGGAAGATGCTAGAGACGCTGGAAGTAAGTGGAGAGGTATGGCTCCTGCCCTCAAGGATCTCACACTCTGATGAGCAGTCAGCCCCATATGTGATCAATGAGAATATACCAAGTGTGACAAGAGAGGGTACACAGTGCCAAAAGGGCCAGGGCGGGGGGGGGGGGGGGGGC
>NW_024425564.1:27520309-27558705 GCF_017311325.1 Ursus maritimus
GGGGGGGGGGGGGAGGCTGACTATTTAAGAATGCTTCAGGGAGGAAGTGCCATGGCTGACTATTCCAAGAATTGGGAGTCTGCCAGATGAAAGGGGAGAACAAAGAAGGTCAATCCTGGCAGAAGGCAGAGCTGGACCGAAGCATGGAAGTCTGAGAGAGCATAATGAATCCCCGCACTTAGAAGAGGATATTCTCCCTCCGCCTGTTGCTGCCGTTGTCTCCAGCTTAAACAGCACACAACTGTGATCTCGCATTTTGGGTTTTATGGGCCAGGAGCCCGAGCCTCCTTTAATTGGCTTCTCTGCTTCGGGGTCTCTGCTAGGACTGCAGTCAGGGTGGGTCTCATTTAAGGGCTTGACCCGGAGAAGGATCCACTTCTAGGCCCGGGTGATTGTTGGCAGGGTCCTATTCCTTGCGGGCTGGTGGACTCAAGGGCATCAGTTGCTTGCTGACTGTTGGCCAAAGGCCTTCCTGAGTTCCTCGCCCTGTGGGTCTCTCCAGCATAACAGCCTTCATCAAAGCCAGCAATGGAGAGAGTCTGCCAGCCACTTGAAGTCACAGTCTTGTGTGGTTTAAATGCGGAAGGGACACAAATCATCTTGCTGGATTCCAGTGGTTAGAAACAGATGACCTGGCCAGCTCACACTCGAGGAGAGACTACACAAAGGCATATTGACTAGAAGGTGGGGACTTGGGGGCAGGGGCATCCTAGAGTCCACCTGCCCCAGACAGACAGCTCCATGTAGGCTCTAAGATGACATCCGCCAGATTCTCTTCGTTACCCCCCTTTTCCTTTTATTCCCACTTAGGGATGGTCAGTAGCAGGTCAGTGGTAGGTGGTGGGAAAGGCAGGAGATTGGTAACTTTTGGCCCAATGCCCTGTCTTGTAAAATACCCTCGCAACTGAAAAATCACAATGGAAAATTCTGGCTGTATCTACAACATTCTCCTAATTTGCTTTTCTCCCCTCCATCTTCTCAGTCACTGCAGGGAATGGGTGCACCTCTCTAGTAGCCATGAAACCAAGCCCCTTCCTGGGATGACAAGAGTACCAGATCCCAGTCTCTCATTTCCCGCCAATGGAGAATTTCTCCCTAATCTGATTACTACTGTATTATTAGACTCCATGATCATATTATCCTTTTTAGCATATAGATAGAATTTTTAGTTTTCCTAAATACTTAAAATAATTTTACCCCTTTAAACCCTATTTAAATGCTTTTTCAATGCCTGTTACTCAATATCGGTGAGATTTGTTCACCTCTGGCTCTTTCCAAAGGGCATAGCATTAAGGAGATAATAGGTTTTGACAAGTTATTAAGGAAGGGTTAAGTCCACAGACTTCGTTGTGATTCCTGGCACAGAGTTAGAGGTGATATATTTATTGTGTAACATGGGCTTTATCATAGAATCCCCCACCAGCCACCACCACCCAAGGACCTTACTATGTGCGGGCCTCGGTGACAAAGCATGGCCGGTGAGTTGCCTGAAAGAGATCAGAGGGTATCTTAGGAACAAAGTAGAATTTGTCTCTCTCTGATCACGATAACCAGAAATGGAAAAGAACACCGAACCAAAAATAGTAGCACCATTTACTCTGACAGAATAGGAAACTAGCAGCTTCTGCTTGTGAGTTTGAGGACCTCAGGCAAGCAACACCTCTGTGACTCCTTTTACTCATCTGTCAAACAGCAAGGATGATAGAGATGCAAATGTATTTCCCTAAACAGAGTCCAGAATTAGTACAATTTCGAGCCCGATTTGTACTGCTCTGAATTCTACCAAAAGAAAGGCCCGAAATAGCCAAGAAGTCCCCCAGCCAAGTGACAGGCAGAGATTGTCATGGGTTTTAATAAAATCCCGTTGACAGCCAGTATTCTGGAGCCACATTTACAATTGTCTGTTAGATGAAAGAAATACAGGATTATTGTATGCGTCATTTAGAATGCAGTTCAACGGAACATTCTCACACAGAAATGAACAATCTTGAAGAACAATCTTTAGATGCTATGTGGGAAGGTAGAAAAATCACATGCTTTTGAGTCCAAAAATACGGTTCCTAATCTCCGCTTGGCTCATGTGTGACTCTCATACCCACTACAGCTTAAGTCATTAGTTCTCGAACTTTGCACCCAGGTATCCCTACCTGCAAAAGGGAGAAAACAAGTCCCTTGCCCAGGAATTTGAGGAAGAGCCATCTCTTATAATCATAACATCCCATTTAAAATACTCTGATTAGCCTTAAAAATCTATTTAAACTTTGTGTTCTAATCACTTTTTAATACTTCCCTGGATTTTAAATAAAAATGTTCTAAATTAATTACTATCATGTAAAATTTACCTTCCAGAAACTGTGTCATGCTTATCCCTTGGCCTTGAGTAGCCCCCCGCACATTGCCATATATCTCGGGGAGGGGGGAGCAAGGAGGAACACATTCCCTGATTTTAGTTCTGGCCAAAGTGATTGTACAAATGAGAGAGTTGATATCACTGTAAACTCATGATTCTCAGCTTCAAGTGGGCATCCAACACAGCCCAAACGTCCAATGACAAATCCATCCTGGCCCCACTGTCAAGGTATGACCCTCCCTCTATAACCGTCCTTCTGAGCAAATGATCCTTTCTCACTCAAAAAAGGAAAGTGAGTCCATCAGAGAGGAACTTTCTTGTGTTCCCTCTGTACAATCCTCCCAGCTCCCCATATCTATCTCACTCTCTCCTTCCTCCTTCTTGTTATCACATACAAAGTGTCTCTCTTCTTATTAAAATGGTATGGACCCTACTTCCTGTTGCCTTCTCAGGGACCATACTCGAGGTTATCTCCCTAATCTTCTGCATCCTTAACCTCCCCATCTTGAACGTGTTCTTCCCACTGGTACTGCAGGGAAGAAAAAATTCTTCCTCTACCCTTTAAAGTCTTCCAGTTGGACTAAGAATTTGATTTACCTGAGACAGGTTAACAGTAAAAAAAGCAAATTTTTACTACATACATATGGAGGCCCAGTATTGAAATTGAGACCTAAAGAAATGTCAAAGGCCAGCAGTTGTTGTTACACCTTTTAGACAAAGAAGATAAATTTGTAAGGAATTGACAAGATAAAGGAAACATGTTTAGGAGCTTTGTTTAATAAGGAATTCTGAGCAGAATCTGAGTTGAGGTAGTAGATTAGGAAAAAAGTAACAAGGCTTGAGCTCTGTCCACAACAGCTAGATCGTGGAAGGAGCCGAGATGCCTTCAACAGATGACTGGATTAAGAAGCTGTGGTCCATATATACAATGGAATATTACTCAGCCATCAGAAAGAACGAGTTCTCAACATTTGCAGCAACATGGACGGCACTGGAGGAGATAACGCTAAGTGAAATAAGTCAAGCAGAGAAAGACAATTATCATATGTTTTCTCTCATCTATGGAACATAAGAACTAGGAAGATCGGTAGGAGAAGAAAGGGATAAAGAAAGGGGGGTAATCAGAGGGGGGCGGGAAGCATGAGAGACTATGGACTCTGAGAAACAAACTGAGGGCTTCGGAGGGGAGGGGGTGGGGGAATGGGATAGACTGGTGATGGGTAGTAAGGAGGGCACGTTTTGCATGGTGCACTGGGTGTTATACGCAAGTAATGAATCATCGAACTTTACATCAGAAACCAGGGATGTACTGTATGGTAACTAACATAATATAATAAAAAAATATAAAACAGAAAAAAAAAAAAGTAACAAGGCTTGTTTCTACAGCTTTCTCTGCTTTAAAGTTCCCAACTCTGGTGGTAAGGATATCTTTTTACTTTTTAGTACAGGGAGGGTATCATATGGGAGGTTTATTTAGTGTTTTCAAGGGGACAGAGAAGATATCATATGGGAGATTTATTTCCTGTTTTCAAGGGGACAGAGAAGGGTCTGAGTGTCCTTCTTGCATCACTATGCCTTAATTAAGTTTTATTTGAAATGATAAATATGCCAAAGTGGCACATTTGAGGGCGGCCTGCCCTTGGCCCCTACAGTATCAAATATATTTCATCTAAAAAAAATCAGTCAAAACAAACAACCGTCCCTTGATCCCATCTCCTGTGTCAGCCAACTATTGTCTCCATATCTCCCTTCATATCCAAAGTTGTTCAGAGCTGTCCTCTCATAGAGACCCCCATTTCCTCACCTCTCCCTTACTTTTAAGATTACTTTTGGGGCACCTGAGTGGCTCAGTCAGTTAAGCATTTGACTTTGGCTCAGGTCATGATCTCAGGGTCCTGGGATCAAGTCCCCGCATGGGGGGGTGTCCCTGCTCAGTGGGGAGTCTGCTTGTCCCTCTCCCTCTGCCCCACCCCCACACATGCTTTCTCCTCTCTCTCAGCTAAATTAATAAAATCTTTAAAAAAAGAATATTTTTACATTTTTAATTAAAATAATACATGTACATAGGTTTAAAAATTCAAATATTAGCAAGTATATTAAGAACATAATCTTTGGCACTGCTCTCTATACCCAAGACTGCTGAGAAAGGGCAAATATTTTCCATCCTTTTTGCTTTTTCTTTGGATATTGAGATTCATATTTCTAAATAATATTCTCAAACTTTGTCTAACTGGACCCAACACAGAATTTTCTGCACGCTGAATATTTGGCTCAATGTTCCAGGTGTGAGAGACACCCATGTAGTTCAACCACTTTCATTCTGGCTGCGATGTGTAACATTCTGTTCAATAAATATACCACAAGTTTATATACCATTTCTTTTGAGATTGGTCATCTGAACTGTTTCTGGGTTTTTACTCTTACAGACAGCGTTACCATGCACATTCTTACACACATCTCTGGGTGTGTGGGCAAGATTTTCTCCACATTCCTAAATATGGAACAGGAGGATCATGGGATATGCAACTTAGTTATTTATATTCCCTATGAAGCCTAGTTCTTAATATCAATGAACATTAAAGTAGTCAAATTTATAAGTCGTACCTTTTATGATTTGTGCTTTTTTTGTGTATTGTTCCAGAAGTTGTTTCTTATTCTAAAATCATAAAAATGCTTTTCCACATTCTGTTCTCAAAGTTTGTAGTTTCCTCTTTCACATTTAAGTCCCTAAACCATCTATGGTTCATTCTGGATATCGTGTGCCCATTTCTTCTTCAAATACTCTGATCTGGCTTCCATTTCCATCACTTAACTGACAAGCACTCTAGGGAAGATAACCAATGGCTTCCTCATTGCTTGATCCAATTCTCTCCATGTCTTATCTTCCTTCGTGATCACTCAGTAGCGTTTGACCCAGTGGATTACTCCCTCCTTGAAAGATCCTCTTGTCTTGGCTTCCATAATACCACATTCTCCTCATTTTTCTCGAGCGTATCTGGCAGCTCCTGCACAATCACTTTTGCATGCATCCATTTCCTTCCTGACCTCTACAAGTTGGCATCCTCCCAGGACCGGTTCCTGGCCTTTGTCTCTTTCTTTTTTTTCTTTTTTTGAAACATATTTCTGTAAGATTCTAGGACAAAAATGTGAACTATTCTTAACAGAAGTAGTAACAGTAAGATGGGAAGGCAGCAGAGGCCTTTAGACCCTGCAGCAACACAAATGACAAAGTCTTGATAACGGCCCAAGAGAAGAGAAAGAAAAACAAGTTCTAAGAATGCACACGATATTTCACAAGGAGTCCTAGAAAAAAGATGGAGCGTTATTCATTGGAATTTTCCCCCATTGTTCTCTCTCATTAAAACTGTCCCTGTTTTGTCTCCCTCTCAGACTGTTTGAATTGTAGATTCTGATGTCCTTTGAACTTTGTTCTTTGATAAAAGTTGGGCAAAAAACACATGCCACACACCACTGTGGACCTGAGATGTGAGACTCCTGATAGTTCTGGAGAGAGTGTCCTGCCCGACGCCGAAAAGGGAAGACAACTGTTCAAACTGACCAGGGGACAAAACATTTCCATGGTTAGTCATTAATATTTACCAAGAGGCATCAATGAACTGCAAGATTCTTAGAGTCAAGGAATATTTCGAAAGATCCTGTTTCCCATTCCCATCAGGTTGACAGGGCCGAAGGACACGGCTCCCAGGATTGGTGTCCATCAGGACACTTCACCAACATGGTTTCTGGAAAAAAGACAGTTTTTCTGAATGTTTGTCCTCAAATGATAGGGCTTTTGACTAGGTTAAAAGTAAACATACGACAAATTAGGGAGAATATGGTGAAGTTTCGTTTTCTTCACTCTAGATTTCCCTCTCTGACTTTTTTCTTCCTTCTTGCAAATGTCAAACTATAAATCTAGGCATTTATGATTCAGACTTCTCTTTGATTTGAACACTTTTATAAAGGGGATAGTTTTTTTAAATTTAAATTCAATTAATTAACATTTAATGTAGTATTAGTTTCAGAAGTAGAGGTCAGTGATTCATCAATCTTATATAACACCCAGTGCTCGTTACATCACATGCCCTCCTTAATGTCCATCCCCCAGTTATCCCATCCCCCCTCCTCTCCCCTCCAGCAGCCCTCCAGCAACCCTCAGTTTGTTTCTTATGATTAAGAGTCTCTTATGGTTTATCTCCCTCTCCGATTTCGTCTTGTTCTATTTTTTCCTCTCTTCCCTTATAATCCCCTGTTTCTTAAATTTCACATATCAGTGAGATCATATGATAATTGTCTTTCTCTGATTGACTTATTTCACTTAGCATAATACCCTCTAGTTCCATCCACGTTGTTGCAAATGGCAAGATTTCGGTTTTTTTTTTGATGGCTGAGTAGTATTCCATTGTATATACCACATTTTCTTTATCCATTCATCTGTCAGTGGACATCGGGTCTCTTTCCATAGTTTGACTATTGTGGACATTGCTGCTATAAACATTGGGGTGCAGGTGCCCCTTCCCATCACTACATTTGTATATTTGGGGTAAATATCCAAAGGTGCAATTGCTAGGTCATAGGGTAGCTCTATTTTTAACATTTTGAGGAACCTCCATACTGTTTTCCAGAGTGGCTGCACCAGCTTGCATTCCCACCCACAGTGTAAGAGGGTTCCCCTTTCTCTGCATCCTTGCCAGCACCTGTTGTTTCTGACTTGTTAATTTCAGCCATTCTGACTGGTGTGAGGTGGTATCTCATTGTGGCTTTGATTTGTATTTCCCTGATGCCGAGTGATGTTGAGCACTTTTTCATGTGTCTGTCGGCCATTTGTATGGCTTCTTTGGAGAAATGTCTGTTCATGACTTCTGCCCATTTCTTGGCTGGATCATTTGTTCTTTGGGTGTTGAGTTTGATAAGTTCTTTATAGATTTTGGATACTAGCCCTTTATCTGATAAGACATTTGCAAATATCTTCTCCCATTTTGTTGGTTGTCTTTTGGTTTTGTGGACTGTTTCCTTTGCTGTGCAAAAGTTTTTTATCTTGATGACGTCCCGAGAGTTCATTTTTGCCTTTGTTTCCCTTGCCTTTGTCTCTTTCTATCCTGTTTTTCTATGTGGTCTCATCTATTCTTGGGGCTTTATGCTAATGATCCCTAAATTGAATCCCTAGTCTACATCTTCCTCCTGAGCTCCAGCCTTATCCCCATTTGGATATCTCCCTGACATTCCAAATTTTCATGCCTAAAACTGAACATTTGGTCTTCTGTTCCTCATCCTGCCTTCCCTAATTCAATAAATGTCACCTATCTACCCTGTCATACGCCAACGCTCTAGGGGGTCATTATCGATCCCTCCGGCGGGGGGTGTGGATGTCTGACATCCAAGACAGCAACAGCTTTTACTGAGTCTCACTCAGAATACATCTGGAATCTATTTACTTCTCTCCAATATCACTATTACACATTCATTGTTTGTCACCTGATGACTATAATGGCCCCTTAATAATTTTCTCTGCTCTAACTCTCATTCTTTTCATTTTTTTCCTCCAAATGGAAGCCAGACTAATCTTACAAAATTGTAATTGCATCCATGTCAATCCTCTGTACAAAACCTTTCAACACTTATTCCTTTAGGATGAAATCCCAAACCCTGGACATGGCCTACCAGGCACTTGGCATGAAATGGCCCCAGCCTCTTTCTATAATCCAATATACCCTAGAGTCAGCCTGGAATACTTTCTCCAGGTTTTTGTTTGTTTGTTTCTTCCCTGGAACCTCAGGTTAAGTGTCAGTTTAGGACATCTCTCCCATTATATGATTTCCCACAAACTTAACTTTCTCTTTATATCATCTAATACAGTTCGATTAGAGGTTTGTTTGAACATCAACTCATTATCTGTATCCCCACCAGACCCTGAATTCCTGGGAGCAGGGATCATGTCTGTATTATTATAGTGGTGTATTATTTCCCCAGTACAGCCCAGGCCAACCACAGTGCCTTGCCTTTATTAGGAACCCAATAAGCCCGTGTTAAATGCTGAGGCACATGGAGGAGATTATCATCCTCCTAGCAGGATCAGAGCCCAGGGATCCTGAGTCACATCTACAGGGAACCTCACTGAGAAGGCTGCGTGGTCTTGTGGGGTTCCCAGTAAATATGACTCAGGATCTCTGGGCTCTGATCCTGTTTCTAGGAGGATGATGTTGGATTCACTCTTCATGTCTCTGGGACTCATTTTCGTTACCTGGAAGCTTCCCTGCTCTTGTCCATTACAACAGTCCCTCCCCACCCCATGACTCCCATCACAATCCCTTTAAGGCTACAATTTCTTCTAAGGGGGAAGGTAGCAGAGGGGAATGAAAGTTCTCCCCACAAAGCCTGCCCAACTATACAGGCTGCAAAGGCTGATTATTATTTTTGCTTTGGCAGAAATGTCATTAGTATATCAGTACTTAATTGTATCAGAAACCATGAGTAGCACATAATCCACCCACCTAAGGTCATTCTTATAGATGATTTGAACACAGTAACGGCAGCCGATTACTCTTCCAGCATGGCTGTGGTGTTATTGCCCCCTGGTGGTGATGTTAATTACACAGCCCTGCATGTTTGAAGACACTGGTGTTTAAGAGGGGTCCACAGTTTTCCTGGAGATGGTGGCATTGACTCCTCTCCAAGTTAAACTCGAGACAAAAGCATCAGAGTATGTTCTGGATAAAAACCTCTCTGTTGGGGCGCCTGGGTGGCACAGCGGTTAAGCGTCTGCCTTCGGCTCAGGGCGTGATCCCAGCGTTATGCGATCGAGCCCCACATCAGGCTCCTCCGCTACGAGCCTGCTTCTTCCTCTCCCACTCCCCCTGCTTGTGTTCCTTCTCTCGCTGACTGTCTTTATCTCTGTCAAATAAATAAATAAAATCTTTAAAAAAAAAAAAACCTCTCTGTTGACTCCACCTGCACCTCTTCTTTAAGGGCTACCAATCTACTCCTTTTGCTCCCCTTCACCTAGAAGACATTTTGTCCCCTCTTAGGGAGACAACCACCAGAGCCGTGAAGCCATTTGGTCTCAAAGAACAATTAGTTGGGGGCCCCCATTTTAGAGAACATTTGTGCAATATTCAGTCTGATAGAAGCTAGCTCTTCCATGGGACTTAGACATTCAGGAACAAAAATTTTTCAAATGTATAAAACAATAGCACTGCTAACAATCAGATATGAAGTTACATGTATTAACTGCATATAATAATTACATGCTAAGGCAATGTCACCTGTATACGTTTTCCTGTCTCCACGCATTTTCACTCTCCAAATCAGAAACTTACTCATGAAACACCGTTCAAGGGCTCTCAACTATACAGCCTTGTTCTAACCTTTAAGACAAAGTAGGGGAGAGGTACGTATGGGGAACAATGTTTCTAATTGATAGAAAATGCTTTGGCAGAATTGAAATATGTGTGTGTGTGTGTGTGTGTGTGTGTGTGTACACACTAGTCTTTGCTGTATGTTTTTTCCAACAGAGAGAGCATTTCCCAAAAGCTGAAGATGACTGCATTTATCTTTAATGGAAACAATTCAAGAAGAAATGACAAGCTGTTCAAAAAGCAGAACTAGCAGTAGAAACACAGATTCTCCTGATATCTGCCTTCCCATTTTTTCCTCCATTGCACTGGATTTAGAATCAGACAGCTCTGGGTCTGAATCTCATCTCCTGCCTTCCTCGCCATGTGGCTTATGGCAAGTTACTCAGGACTTCTAAACTTCAGGATCTTCTCTTTATCTACAGGACGGGGATTATAGTAACTACCTCCTATGCGTGTTGTGAAGATCTAATGTGATATTTTATGTAAAATACTGTGCAACATGTCAGGCTTAAGCATTCAAGAAATGATAGCTGTTATTGTTACTCTAATTATTCTTAAGGTTATTCAAAACCTTCTGCGTGGTCTGGAGGAAGAAAAATAATAGAAAGCCAATCAAAACCAATTATTTGTATCCAGGAACAGTATTCAGTCACTCACAAGAGATTAGGAGTAACAAATAATATCTTTTCCTATGCTTATTCCCTTGTCTCTCGGTGGGGCAGGTCGAACTCTAAGATGGCCCCTAAAATCCCAGGACCCTGGCAGATAATCCCCATATAATCCCTCCTCTTTGATTGTGGTGGGCCCTGTGATGGGGTGTCGCAGTCATGATTGGGTTACATAATATGGCAAAGGTGAAGTCATTTGCAGATATAATGAAGGTTCCACATCAGTTGATTTTGAGTTAATCAGAAGGGAGATTGTCCTGGGTGGGCCTGACCAAATCAGGTGAGCCCTTTGAAAGAGGGTCTATAGGTCAGAGATAGAAAAAGCAGCAGACACTCTCCTGAAATGAGTTCCACAGCTGCCAGGAAATGAATTCTGCCAGTAACCACATGAGCTTGGAAGAGGATCCTGAGTTCCAAGTGAGACCCAGCCAAACCTTGTTTGCACTTGGGGGCTCCTTAACAGAAGACCTAGCTAAACCATGCACGGACTTCTGAACCATCGAGACCGTGAGATATTCAGTGTGTGTTGTTTAAAACCACTAAATTTGTGGAGATTTGTTACAGAGCTGTGGCAAACTAATACACTTCCAATTACTATTACTAGTAATTACTATTACTGATTACTCGCCCAAAATACTATCATGATACTCACCGGTATTTTAATTTCCGAAAGAACTGGGAAAAGAAACCAGATGTCAAGACTCTTTCTTTCAGCTCTTCGGTTGCTTATTTGACTCAGGGATTATTTAGAAGAATGTTATTTGGTTTCCAAATATCTGGGGACTTATCCAGAGAACATGTTATTGGTTTTACCCATATGCTCCCACTATATTTCCATTCCTCCCCTCCTGACCTTTGTGCTGTAATTGCTGTCATATGTGGAACTTTTACATACACTATAAACCCCACACTGCATTGTTTTCATTTTTGTTTAAACAATCAATGATCTCTTTAAAAAGATTTAAATAGTGATAACATCTCATCTACTTATGCATAACAGTTACCATTTTCAGTGCTTTTCATTGTTCTGTGTAGATTCATATTTCCACTGGGTGTCATTTTCCTTCTTCCTGCAGAACTTCCTGTAACATTTCTTTTTTTTTTTAAAGATTTTATTTATTTATTTGACAGAGAGAGACAGCCAGCGAGAGAGGGAACACAAGCAGGGGGAGTGGGAGAGGAAGAAGCAGGCTCATAGCAGAGGAGCCTGATGTGGGGCTCAATCCCACAATGCCGGGATCACGCCCTGAGCCGAAGGCAGACGCTTAACTGCTGTGCCACCCAGGCGCCCCAATACTTTAGCAGTTTTATGCTTCTCACGCCAGCTTCCTTGAGTATCATGGATCTGGGGGATTATAATTATCATCTAATTTGGAGTTTTTTCAGTAATTATTTTTTCAGATATCTTTCTTACCCTCCCCCCCCAACCTTCTCTTTCCTCTCCTTTGGAAACTGCAATTACACGTATTTTACGTTATGTGTTGTCTCGATGTTCTCTGTTCATTTTCCAGTTTTTTTTCTCTGTATGTTTCATTTGGAATAGTTTCTATTGCTATGTCTCCGAGTTCACTAGTCTTTTCTTCTGGAATGTCTACTTGCTCATTGCAATAGGCTGAGTGTTTTTATCCCATCCCCCACCCTCTAATTCATATAGTGAAGTCCTAATCCCCTAATAAGATCCTATTAGGAGGTGGGGCTTGGGAGGTGATTATGTCATGAGGGTGGAGCCCTCATGAATGGGAATAGCGCCCTTATAAAAAGGACCCAGAGAGCCCTCTGTCCGTCTTTCCACCATGAGAAGACATGGGGAGAAGTCTGCAGCCTTCAGGAGGGCTCTCACCAGAACCCAACCATGCTGGCTCTGTAAGCTCGGACTTCCAGTCTCCAGAGCCGTGAGAAATTCCAAACTCATCCAGCCCGTGGGGCTTTGTTACAACAGCCCGAACAGACCAGGCTAGGCATCAATCCCATTCAGTGCATTCTTTAAAGATCTCAGACATTATAGTTTCATTTCCGTAAGTTCAATTTGGGTCTTTTTAATAACTTTTGTGTCTCCACTTGCCCATCCGTAGTCTTCCCTCTAGTTCTTTGAACACACAGAATACAGCCATGCTAAGTTTTGTTGTCCTCATCTGCTAATTCTAACATCTGTGTTCATTTCAGGTCAGTGTGGGCTGACTGATTTTTCTCCTAATTGTAGATCATATTTTCCTGCTTCTTTGCATGCCTGGTAAGTTTTTTTTTTTTTTTTTTTTAGATGTCTAACGTTATCCATTTTGCCTTGTTGGGCCCTGGGTGGTTTTGTGTTCCCATAAATATTCATTTTGACCAGAAGCAGAAGTCGACCAGGTCCATGTTACATCAGGGAAAGGGGAAGACGGTGGGAGGCATCATTCTCCAGAATTTCACGAAGCTGTCTAGTTATAGGATAATCATGTCCTTGAAATAGCTTTCCTGGTTCTCACTCTGTTTTTTTTTTTATAGAACAGACTGAGGAAAAAGGACAGGTGAGATGCCTCTTTTTTTTTTTTTCTTTTGTGGGAACTTTGAAACATTCTTTGCTTTTTTTCCCCCCTCACAGAACAGAAAATTAAAGAATTCTTAAATTGTTCCTGAATTTAATTCAACCGAAGCCAAAAGGGTAGGAGAATAACAGGTTGAGTATTTCCTTCTGGCAGTATTCAGCGATATCACATCTGCTCGGAACCATTGAGAGGACAATTTGGCTACATCATTTGTGTCCATTAAAAGTAAGATTCTCCCTGCCAGGCGAGTCTCGCTGCTAATACCACTGCAAATACCCATCTCGCAGTTGCCTGTTCAGCACTTAGCTGGTAAATACTCAGTCTAATTTCATAGTCAGTTGAGATGAATTCTAGAGGGGGACAGGAATAAGCTCATTGGGAAGGTTCTAGGGCTGCCCACTCTGGAGAGTTGTTCAGTCACTCCTTTTGAGTCTTCACACACTGCCCTGAAAGGGACTGATGGTGCTATTAGCTACAGAGCCTGTCAGGGGAGAAGAATGTTCCCTGCTTTGGTGCCTGCCGGAACATATCACTGTCTGAACATCATGGGTGCCCCCTGGCTGCTAACACCACCTGTTTGCAAAGTAAAACACATTTGGGGGGGTGGGGAAATGGAGGCCTTTTGCCCTGAAATACAATATTATTCTCCTCCACTGAGTGCCAGGGAAACTCTACTAAGAGAAGAAGAAATAGCAAGATCCAGGCAGGCAGGGTGGACTTAGAAGGATTGGGGCCACCCACATCCTGGGACTGTCACTTGGTAAATTATCTCCCGTTCCAATCCTCAAGCACATCCTACGATGAGTGGAAGAAAACTACATGACCGCTTCGAGAACAAGATTTGGATGGTACTACTCGGGGGTCCCAGCCAGTGTGAAGAGCAATGGTGCTGACACTAGGTACCTCTCTGACCTCGTCCCTCCGTTCTCCTGTCTCCTCTGCAGCCACAGCAGCCCCCACGCTCTCCTTCACACGTCCCAAGCATGCTCCAGTACAGAGCATTTGTGTTTACTCTTCCCTCTCCACCCACCTCCATCCCTAAGCATCCTGTCTGCTCTACCCTTCCCATTGCTTTCTCTTTCTTTCCAAGTACTTTCTGGTGTTTTGTTTTGTTTTGTTTTGTTTTGTTTTGTTTTGTTTTGTTTTGTTCTGCATAGCCCTCTCCAACCTCCTATGGTAAATATCTACTTATCTGTTTGTTCTATTGTCCCTCCATAAGCTCCATAAAGGCAGGGGCTGTGTTTGGCTCTCTCCCATACCCCTACCGCGTGGGACAACGCCCAGTGCCCAATAAATATTCGTCGAATGAATAAATAAGCAAGCGTGTAGAACGAATGGCAGGCTGAGTGGTGTGTGTGGAAAATAAGACCATTGGCTTGACTAGACCAAAGGAACAAATGATGTTTGGTCACAAATGAAAAGCTAATACATCTGGGGCCCCTGGGTGGTGCAGTCGATCGAGCGGCCCACTCTGGCTTTCGGCTCAGGTCATGATCTCAGGGTCCTGGGATCGAGCCCCAAGTCGGGCTCCCTGCTCAGCGGGGAGTCTGCTGGAGATTCTCTCTCTCCCACCCCCTCGCCCTTCCTGCTTGAGCTCTCTCTCTCAAATAAATAAATAAAACCTTTTTATTTTTTAACGTAATATATCAGGTAATCGGAGATACTACAGGGTCTGTAGGCATAGCTGGGTAGCAACCTATTTATAAAAATGGGGCAAACGACCTAAAAATCGCCCCCAAGAAAGAATTAGAAACAAGAGGCCCTGGAAGGACAGAGCATCAACCACAGATCTGGGCAGCGTCCTGCAGCAGGCTGATGCAGGCTCCACGGAGAAGGGACCCACACGGTTAGCCGGTAGTAATACCCGAAAGCATGGTGGCCCCTTCTGTGACTGTAATCGAAAGCCATGAGCAGCCGCTCAGGACGGTTTGCAAAACCGAGCTAGAGTCTGGCCTTAGCACATTCCCCTTCCGTGCTGGCATTTCTAACACGGACTTTCTAAAGAATGCACATTTTCTCATTTTAAGTGCACAGCATCTGCCCGAATCCTCTCTTCATGTCGCGGGGGTCACCGTGAGGATTCCACCCGCAACACACAGCCCAAAGGTGGGCCTGATGCGGATGTTACCATGGGCCAACGGTGGGCCCTGCGGCGCACCTGACCCTTAGTTGGTCCCCAATCCATGGCCCAATGGAATTGAGCCATTTCTGGAAGCAATGATGCAGGTGCCCCCCGGAACGTGGATGAGACCCAACCAGGCCAGGGAAGGTGAGGCTCGGAGTCTCTCTTTCCCAGGGGAGGCTGGCCCAGAGCATACTCTGTGCTTCGTCTGTCTGAAAAAGTTGTGCCTTTATCAACAACAATCTCAATCTGTGTGTGTGTGTGTGTGTGTGTGTGTGTGTGTGTCTCCCTCCCTCCCCCATCCCTAACCCCCGACAGCCTGTGCTTATGCCTGAGTTTCAAATCTGCACAGAGAAGGAGAGAGATTCAGAGTAGCCTCCCCGTAAGGGTTCTCCTGGCGAGACGCAACAGACTTCTTGGGGAAAAGAACTATAATTTCACTCCAAGTAATTCCCACCCCAAGGCCCTCGCTGCACCTTGTTCTATAAGAGAACAGAAAACAGGCAGCTTGCTGTAGCTACGATAACTGCAGAGCCTGGTCAAAGCAAGACAGAGGGCAGGAAGGTGAAGCCCGGAATCATGGGGTTCACGGGCACCCCATCTGTCCGTGCTCGGAAGGGGCTTCTCCACAAGAAAGGGCGTTGGTGACATCCACTGCGAAGAGACCAGGCTCAAGGCAGGCTGGTGGTAGGTGACACGCGATACTTGCACTCTTTTCTTAATTGTTCTAGAGCTTTTGGGGCCTGACACAAGAGGCAAAGGACGATTGAACGGTCCTCGCTGGTGGAAGGAGATGCAATCAAACTCGTGGTTTAAAAAAAAAAAAATCAAAACATTAAATCTTGTTTAAAAGCCAGATTATTCACCAAAAAATTGTTTTCTTCCCTTGCAGTGATGTTAATTTGATAAATTGTGGACTTCCAGTCAGAATTTAGAATTTTATCAGGAACTTCATGCCTATGGGGATTCTCCGTATGTACACCTAATAAATTTTGTTTTCTCCTATTAAAAAAAAAAGAATTTAAAGTTTTATCTCCTTTACAATAAAAAATAGGCCGACCCTAAATGTCAAAATATAGCCTCGGTCATCTTAGCTGACATATGCTGCGTAATCCCTGAGGGTCAATGAGGCATTTTCTATGCCTTTTTTTTTTCATAATTATTTTTCCCCATCACCCTAGGACATAGGTACTATGGCTATCTCTTATTTTAAAGATGAGTAAACTGAGGGAGCCTGGGTGGCTCAGTCGGTTAATTGTCTGCCTTTGGCTCAGGTCATGATCCTGGAATCCTGGGATCGAGCCCCACGTAGGGCTCCCTGCTCAGCGGGGAGCCTGCTTCTCCCTTTCCCTCTGCCTGCTATTCCCCCTGCTTGTTCTCTCTCTCTCAAATAATCAGTAAAATATTTAAAACATAAAAAAATACAGAGGCGTGAGAGACTATGGACTCTGGGAAACAAACTGAGGGCTTCAGAGGGGAGGGGGTGGGGGAATGGGATAGGCTGGTGATGGGTAGTAAGGAGGGCACGTATTGCATGGTGCACTGGGTGTTATACGCAACTAATGAATCATCGAACTTTACATCGGAAACCGGGGATGTACTGTATGGTGACTAACATAATATAATAAAAAAACATTAAAATTAAAAAAAAAATACAGAGGCATAAACTGAGACTCAAGAAGGTGAAATAATCTCCTGAAGGTCAAAGGTTGGTGTCCCTCCAACGCCCGGGGTTCTTCCTGCTCTCCTTGCAGTGGGACACGCCTGCCTGCGCTCGTGAACCACCCAAGATTCCAGAAAATACACCCTCCTCGGAGATTCTGACCCAGTAGGAGTGCCGGAGTTGCTGGCAATCTGTGTTAGAAGATGGAGGGCCCGGCCCCCAGAAATCAAAAAACTTCCTGGAGGGATGTCCAACCAGCCCAGACTGCTACCGGGGTCCAGCTCCCCCGCCACGTCCAACAATACATTCAAGGCCGGCTCGATAAAAATCACATCAGCGTTCGAGAAGTCCCAGGGCTTTGGGCCCACGTACTGCCAAAATTAGAAGTAGCGAAAATCATTTAAATATTACTTTTCTTTAATCATGAGCATATCGGTGTGTGAAAATTGCCATGTGTAAGCTCGCGAGTTGTTACAGCTTTCTCAAAAGCAAGTTGCCTTTCCAGCTGCCGTTCAGCGAGAATTGTTTCTCCTTTTACACATCCCCATTAAGCTCGCAGCCCAGAATGAGACCCATATAATATACCTAAATGGGGTCCAGAACTGGTTCTTAAGGTGGGTGTAAATGGAAGTCTTTTAATTCTATGAGATGGTTACCGCTAAATTTACGGCCACGCTGCCTGTTCTCTGAGCCGTTACCCTGAGATGGGTGTTTTCTCTCCGTATTTACCCAGTTGGTGTTGAATGAGCAAACATCAAGATGGTTGGCTTTAATGCCAAAGTTCGGCAAACAATTCTTGCCCCGTGTCAGGGCTGACTTCTTGATTTCTGGATGTTCTCTGCAAGAAGCTGTCCTAGCAAGTCCTTGGAACCGAGGCCTCAGATGCACCTGACCTCCACGTTTTGAAGCCACTCCATGAATTCCTGGCTGGTGTTGCGCAAGCATTTGGACACAGATCCCCAAAGATCTTGGTTAGGCGACGGCGTCGTTGCGTCTTTTTTGTGACAATGTTCCAGTACAATGGTTTCTCCTTTACCAGCAGTAGTTCATAGACAGATTTGGGAGGTTTCTAAATGTGCTTGTACACTGTGCGGAGGCAATCTGCCAACGACACAAACTTCCGGGGGCCCCTCACATCTCAGTGACACCATGTGTGTGAACAAAGGAGAGGACTGTTTTCCAGATATACAGTGTTTGGGTTGAAGTGTCTGACAAAGGGACATGAAGAACCGGAACGAGATGGGGTTTTTTAATTAGGTCTTTAAATTCAAGAAGACACTCAAAATGCCACTTGTTTCTGACAATCTGGTGCTCTCCTTCCTTTTTCCAGAAGCTACAGTGTTCCCTGCACTCCCTCCCAGGATGCAAAACAGCCTTTCAACAGAGCGAGGTGGTGTTCCCCACTCCAGAACCTTCCTGTGAACACGGTGCTTGGGCAAAGCCCGAGGGTGGGAGTGGGGGGAGGTGGTTAGCAGCTGAATGAAGCCACTTAAAAAAATGGTTTACAGGCCTGGGAGTTCAGCAAGTGAACGAGATCAATTCCCCCCGGGTGGCATCTATTCCCCAAGAGGTTTTTGCCCTTCTGGAAGCCGTACAAATTCTTCCAGGCCTTTAGGGTCCCACATAGTTATTTAA
Organism: Ursus maritimus; assembly: GCF_017311325.1. Classification (NCBI taxonomy): domain Eukaryota; kingdom Metazoa; phylum Chordata; class Mammalia; order Carnivora; family Ursidae; genus Ursus; species Ursus maritimus. Next base: position 27,538,628 of record NW_024425564.1, read on the forward strand.
TACCCTTGTGGGAACTGCTTTATCATTCTAAATCATAGATCAGCCAACATTTTCCGTAAAGGCTAGATAATAAATATTCTCAGTTCTACAGGCCCTGTGGTCTCGGTCACAGCTACTGAACTCTGCCCCCAGGGCACAAAAGCAGCCCTAGATAATATGTAAACAAATAGGACTGCTCCAGTAAAACTTTATTTATGGACACTGAAATTTGAGCTTCATGTAATTGTCCCAAATGACTAATTAATGGTCTTCGTTTTTTCAATTTTTTTTCACTCTTTTTTTTCAACTGTTTAAAAATGTAAAAACCTTTCTTAGCTCACATGTCAGATAAGGACAGGCAGTGGGCGGGATTTGGCCCGTGGACCCTTAGTTTTCCGATCTGTGCTTTAAGCCAATAATTGACTAACAAAATAGAAATAAAGTAGAAATACCAACACAGCCATCAGCTTCCCTCTCTCAGTTACTCCTTAGGAAGCACTCAAGATGTCAGCCATTACTGTGGCGATCAGTCATTTGGGACATCATTTGGGACATGTTTGGGAATGAAGGTCAGCATAGAATCGTTCTATTCATTGCCAGTGGAAACCCCTCAGCTGCATGGCACAGAGCCCGCCCTCCTACACTAACACCCTCATCCCTACAGGGAGACACCTATCTCTGCCCTCTGGTTTCCCCACCATCCCTGGAAGGACAGCTATCTCAGAACAGACAGAAGAGGAAAACCTAACTCCAGAGCTTGAGTGACAGCAAGTCAGGATTGTCTTTTCTTCCTTGCCATGACCCAGTTACTCACAAAGACCCATCCTGTACCGGAGAGGAGGGATAAGAAGCTGTCATTTTATGGGGCGCCTGGGTGGCTCAGTCGTTAAGTGTCTGCCTTCAGCTCCGGGCATGATCTCAGGGTCCTGGGGTCGAGCCCCACATCAGGCTCCTCCACTGGGAGCCTGCTTCTCCCTCTCCCACTCCCCCTGCTTGTGTTCCCTCTCTCGCTGGCTGTCTCTCTCTGTCAAATAAATAATCTTAAAAAAAAAAAAAAGAAGAAGAAGAAGAAGCTGTCATTTTATGCCCAAAGGTACTTTCTAGATGGAAGTAAAATGAAGTATGGACCTCATGTTCATTCTCGCCTACCCCTTTCCTCCTCAATTCTTTCTCCTTCCTTCCGTCTTTCCTTTCTGTCTTTTGAAATAATGATGTAATATTCAGATGTGTTCTATTCCCTTCCTACCCCACATGCGAGGCTCTACCAACATACCCCTGAAAGGTTGGTAGAAATGTGATCTTTGGGCCCCACTCCAAACCTACTCGATGGGAATCTGCATTTTCATGATGTCTCCGGGGAGCACACGTTACAATTTGAGAGGCACCAGTCCTTAAAATATCCTCATCATTCCAGAGAAAAAAGAGCTCAGATCAAAACCCAGGCTTAAATTCTGTAGGGAAGTGCAGAGTTGACCTTCTCAAGATTATTCAAAACTGAAGAGAAGCACCAAAGTCATCAAATTTTAAAATGGGCAAGAGAGGGGCGACTGCCTGGCTCAGTCTGTGGAGCAGGTGGCCCTTGACCTCAGGGTGGTGAGTTCAAGCCCTGCCTTGGACATAGAGCTTACTTAAAAAAAAAAAAAAAAAGGGCAAACAATGGCCCTGGTTTGGTGAAAATCAAAGGTTTTTTCACACTGGCAGCCTTCAAAGCGGAAACAAGTTATCTAAGACCGGAGCACAATCATTAAGGGCCCACAGCACAGAGCCTTAGTACAACACTTCACTGTGAAGGGGGAAGGAGAAATGACGCACGCATTCCACGGCTGGGGGTGGGGGTGACTGCAGAAGTCAGAGAAGGGTAAACAGAGCTATGCTTTGGTGTTCTGAATATAAGAGAAAAGGCTGCGGTGTACCAGTAAATGTTTAATAACCAGCTCCGGGGGTGGGGGTGGGAAAGAGAAAGCCCCGATTGTCACCTTCTATGGATTTCATGGTGTCGGTCTTCCCACTTTGGCTGATTTCAAACTACCAATGTGATGTCCCTGGAGGTAGAGTTGGAAAGACATCCACAGGAGTGCACCGTGCAGACACCATAAACATTAACAAACTCAAAAGCATAACAATAGTAAATTATAATAAAATAATTAGGAACTGATGAGTCATATCTATTATTTTTATTTTTAATGTAACTAATTTAATTGTAAGCTTACATAACTTAATTTTTAATAATGACTGCTTTTAACAAGTAGGTCCGAATATTCCTGACAATCGGCTCTCCTGAGGCAGGACAAGCAGACTCTAGCACATTGCTAGAAGAAGGGCATTTTCACAACTTTGGAAGTTATAGGATGCTTCTAGAAATTCCTGCACAACACATTTGGCTTCCACCCCATTTATTCACGCTGATGTCCTAGCAAATCTCTGTTCACAGATTGCCTTAAAAGAAAAAGAAGGAAGAAACCTCCCACAGTTCATCCCGCACACTTTCATTAAACTTTCTCAAGAATATTTCATTGGTGTCATTTGTGTCAGATTATTATAGTCTGAGAATTTTTCAGTTCCCCGTTGGAATATTTCATGTGACTTATTACAACCACGAGTTAATACTTTCAGATACGTTCCCCAAACACCATCTGAGCCTTGTTTCAACTTCATTCACAAATCCTTCAAGCTCCTTGCTCAATAACTATAATGCTTAGACTTGAGTTTTATCCCTTCTTCGCTCTCGTCTCAATTTTCGTGAAAGGAAAATTGACAGGCAACACCATCCAAGCAGTAAGGAGAGGCAGTGAAATGAACTTAAATGCTATAATGTAAATAATCAGCTTCTTCTAACACAGGTGGCCAGTGATTTCCCTGGAAGGATCCAGGGTTTTCACATTTCCAAGAATCCTAACTAGAATCTTCCTAGTGTTGTGGATTCAGGAAACCCCTGAGTCAGGCCACCTGGTTCTTCATTTCAGATCCCTCACTAACAAGCCTCCCCACCCCAATCTGAATCATTCAACCTCTGAGCCTAGGTTTACAGCCTGTAAAATAAGGGGTTGGTAGGTGATGTTGAAGATCCCTTTCACCTTTTTTTTTTAACTCTTGCAAATAAAAATTAATTAAAAATAGGACAAAAAGAAAAAAAAAATCCAGGAAAGAACTTGTTGCTTAGTTGAGTGATCTTTCTGGTCTGCCTTCTCTGATGGATGACATCATTTTTATTTAATTCTCTGAGAAAAATATGCCTAGCCAGGCACTTTCCTTACCATGTGAAGGCTCATAAAATGGGGTCTCCATAAAAATCACCTGCATGACCCATTTCTCGGCAGCCGAGCTGTTATGATCCTAATACCTGGTTTTCTTCATTGTGTGGGTTTCTGTTTGCGTGACCGTGACCGTCCTCCCCAGCTCTGCCTGTGACCCTGCCGTCGGGGGCTGTCGGTCTGTCTCCACTGCCGGCCTCAGCTCCGCAGCTGCTTGCCGATAGCACTCGCCGCCGCCTTCCGCGAGGTCCCCAGGGTCCGGGACGGGGGAGGGTCCCACAGGGCCTTAGAAAGGAAAAAATAAGAGGTCTCCGCAGGATCCCTTCGACTCGGCTACTTTAAAAACTAGCTCAGCCTGGGCAGCGGGCTCCTCCCACCCTCGTTGTGATTTAGACGCCTTCTAGTTTCCAGTTACAAACTTCCCACCGCCGCCCAGGTCCCAGGGCCGCTTGATGAGGTTTATTGTGGCAACAGTTCCCGGCAACTGCCCAGCTGCCGAGCGCCTCCAGCCCCGGCTTTCAGTGCGCAGGGGCGGGGGTGCACGGCGCAGGGGTGGGGTGCAGGGGCGCAGCAGGGAGCACCCCCGGGGGCGCACCGCCCGCCCGGCTGGAGGCTAAGCGCGCGGTGCGCGGCATGGGCTGCGGACCTTCCCAGGCTGCGGAGGACCAGAGACGCGTACCCGCGCCCAGGAAGGGCTGGGAAGAGGGATTTAAGGTAAAACAAACCAACACAACAGATAAGCAGGCACAAAGCCTTTTGCCACGCTTGGGGGAAGGGGGACGACTGGAGCAGACGGAGCTGGGTCGGCAGGGGCTCACAGCCCTCCTGGTGGGTGGGTGGGCAGAGGTGGGAGCCACTGTCTTCGCGGGTGTTTACCTCCCGTCTTACCCAGGACTCATCCTGTTATAGGACTTGCTTTGAGAGCCTTTTGTGTTTCAAGAACTTGGCAAGGTGGTCCCACCCAGGGCAGAGGCAGGAGCCGCAGGTGGAGCTGTGCGTTCTGCCCAGAGCTGGGGTAGGTGGTGATTCTCAGGGGAGGGTGGGAGTTCCTGGGAGCTGCTGTACTTTACTGGCTTCCGGAAAGCGGGCCCTTTGAGAATCACTTAGCGCTCAAAGAGATTGGGAGGCCATCCGTCTGGCTGAACCCTCTCGCTTACCCCCTGAGGACCCTGAAGCCCAGAGAGGTGGATGTCTCGCCTGTGGCTGCACAGCTTGTTTAGGGTCAGAGCTGGATAGAATCTGATTTTCAAGAGTCTCATTCCAAAACTCTGTGCGCTCTCGCTCTCAAGATTGCAAACCCTGTAATTCTTCTGGAGACTTGAAGGGGAATGATTTCCAGGGTGGGGCATGGAGGGATGAGGTCCAGGATTTCTTCCAGTCTTCACCACCATCAATATTGCACAAACGAAACTGGGACCCCGCAGTGCTATACCTTGGAGAGGGATCACCCAAAGATAATATTACCATAAAATCTATCATCAAATGCAGGATACTTTAAAGAGTGAAAAGGAACACTACTAATGAATTTACTCAGTCTGATTGAAGCCCATACAGTTGGCAGAAAACCAGGATTTATGGTCACCCTTCCGCAAGGGCATTTTTGGAGCTACTGTTGAAAGAGCATACCTTTTTTCCAGCAGATGATGTGCAAGATGCCATTGGGTGCCACTTACGGCACCTACTGTGTGTGTGGCACACATGCTGGGCTCATGGGCACATCATAAAACAAACCAGAGACTCGGGCTTAGGACCTGGTGCCCACCCATCTTGACACTGTTTTCTGCTTTCTAGCCCAGCTGCCTCTGTCCCAGTTTAGGTGCCTGTTACCTCTTACTGGGTCTTCCTGCCTCTCCCATTGGCATCCTCCCTACCCCATCTGCCTCCCACACTGCCACCTCTCTTTCTAAGAAAAAGTTCCCTGGAGTGTACAAAGCCCTCTACACGTGGGCCCACCAGGCTTTCTAACGTCATCTTGTCCAATCCCGCATACTCGTAGACTCCTGGGTCTGCCAGAGGAACCCACAATGCTCCCTTCCTCCACTCATCAACACTGTTCATGCTGTTCCCCATGCCATTCCCCCTTCTTGGAATGCCCTCCCCAGGCCCCCATTTCCAGCTCACTTGACGAATTCCTACTTATCCTTCAGCACCGAGCCCAAACACCACCACTGTGGCACTCCTTTCTCGCATGGTAAATGTTTGTTTAAAGCTCCTTCTGCCTCATAGATGTATTAGCTTCTTGGAAACAATTTGATCATCTTTATTACTCATTACTGCTTTGGGTTAATATATAGTAATACATTTTCCTCCCTTTTCCCAAAAACTATATGAATGTGGAACGCGTGTGTGGCTCAGTTGGTTAAGTGTCTGCCTTCAGCTCAGGTCATGATCTCGGGGTCCTGGGATCAAGTCCTGTTTCAGGATCCCAGCTCAGCAGGGAGCCTGCTTCTCCCTCTCCCTCTGCCCCACCCCACCGCTCATGCACTTGCTCTCCTAAATAAATAAATAAAATCTTCTTAAAAAAAACTATATTAATGTGATTTAAAATATTAAGCCATTGTGCTTTTGTCTTTTTCGTATGAAAAATCTTTTTTTTTTTTAATTTACTTTACTGGCATGATTACGAATAAGACTTCCATAGGAGGAAATTTCCACTATTTGTCTTTCTTATCTGCCCATATCCTTTGTTTCACTTTGTGGTTATTACTGAAAATGATTTTGTTGAGCAGGTGGAAGATAGAGCAGGAGGAAGTGATAAAAAGCAATCCTCTCTGCATGTCAGATACACTGGGTCCCTCTAAGCTAAGCTTCCTCAGGCTTGGGAGGGTTTCTGTGTTTCTTCCTGAATTCCCTGGGTATGAAAGTCATTGTGTCTCCATTGGATTTTCATCCGATTCTCCTAACAGGTCTCCCTGGATCCATCCTCCACTGCCCACCCCCACCTGTGCTCCAGCTCTTCCTCTTCATGACCTCCAGGGCAATATTTCTAAAGTAAAATCTGATTATGTCGTCCTCCGCTGACAAAACAATTACCGACCCATTGGGTAGGCACACACATCAGTGGTCAAGAATGTCACTACCTCGGTTTGATTTCTGGGTTCACGTTTGTTGGCTGTGTGACTTTGGTCAGGTTTTTAGCATCTCTGTGCTTCAGTATCCGTGTCTGTAAAATGGGGGTAGTACTGATACGAGTTATTTCATAGAGTTGTCAACGAAGATGAAATTCACATGAAATGATCATACCAACGCCTGGCACAGAGTAAGTGCTTAATATGAGTTAGTACAATTGTCATTATCACAGAGATTGATGTGAGATAAAATCCTAAATCCTTAGCACGTCTTACCAGCCATCCTTGAGCGGCCTCCGGTCACGTTCTCCAGCTTCATCTCCTCCCACACTCATTTCTGGTCAAACCTAGCTACTCGTTGCTCCCCAAACCCATTCTCTCTCTATCTCCATGCTTTACACCTGTTGTTTACCCTCCCTTCAGATTCTCCCCCTCCTCCTTGTTAGGCCACATAGCAAATATGTACCCATCTTTCATGACAACGTAAATCCCCTCTTCCTGCCCCTGCCCCCACTCCCACTACTGCCACCTTGCCGGCAGAGTTGACCTTCGACCTTCTCCTACATTGTTTCAGAACATCTTATTGTGTTTGCCTCCCATCCTGAGTTACTCCTTTCTTTGTCTTTGCATCTCCTGCGCTCACTACAGTACCTGACGCAGACCAAGCACTAAATAAACATTTTTTGAGTGACTCCATGTCCCTCCCAGCTCCCCCATTTCCTTGGTATCTTCTTGTCTCCTAGTCACAAAACTAGACTAATGACAGTCAGCAAAGAGGAAATTCAGTATTAAAATAGCTTGAAAATAGACTCAGAGTCGACTCAAGCATATACCTCCTTACCCCCCACCCCCACCAAGCACTTTGACTTTGGAAATCTGATCCAGCGAACGTATGATTATTAATTAAACACTCTCTAGCTATCAGAACGGTGCTGCTTTTGCTAACTTCCTAAATGCACAGGTGGAGGGCTCAGTAGTTCAGCGGCGTCTTCAAAATGAGAGGAACGTGTTTGCTTGCATGGAATATTTATGTTTTCTAGCGGCACAACTTTAAAATATTCTGAATCGAACTTCTCGAGACCTGCCTACTGACTTTCTCCTCACTTTTACCTTAGTCGAAAATGGTAAAAAAGGCATGGTAATAAAATAATGCATGATAAGAAAAGCATGGGAAACTTCTCAGTTGGAAAAATGTTCTTCTGTATGATGAACTCTGAGTTTCTGACTTATTATGAAAGGGAACAGACTAGATTGGAATAGACGATCTCTAAGGACCCTTCGCAGGTTTTCCCTAGTCTTTTGCAGGAAAAGTCATGTTTATCCTCAGAATAAAAGAGACGAAGTGACTTCTTCCAGTCCAGATTTTTAAAAGATGGTATTTCTTTTTTTTTTTTAAAGATTTTTTATTTATTTATTTGACAGAGAGAGACAGCCAGCGAAAGAGGGAACACAAGCAGGGGAAGTGGGAGAGGAAGAAGCAGGCCCCCAGCGGAGAGGCCCGATGTGGGGCTCGATCCCAGAACGCCGGGATCACGCCCTGAGCCAAAGGCAGAGGCTTAATGACTGCGCCACCCAGGCGCCCCAAAAGATGGTATTTCTGAGTGTTTTTTGGAGGGTTGCTATTTGTTTTTACATTCATTAGATGTAAACTAGAAAAATCAAATTTTGAAGAGTACATTTTTCTTATATGTCTGCAAGACAAATATATTTATAAAATGCATCTGCCGATAATGTGATTTAAGGTTTCAGCTCAGGGAGGCTTGACAAACGGCTCCCTCCAAACTGTTTGGCAAATGTGTTTCCCGGAAGCTTTAGAACACAACCCCTAGTACTTCCAGATCCAAACCAAACAAAACACAAAACGCAACTCTGTCTGTAAAAGCAATACGTTTTCTGGAACCCTGATAATTCTCATGCATTGCTGTTTGCTTCAAATTCTCAGCTTTTCAATTCTGTCTAAAATTGGTAAGATTTTATCCCCAAGACAATGAAGTATAAAATAGAATTGATTAAAAAAATATAGAAACATATTGATTCTGTGCTTCTGCCACAACTTCATCTCAAGGAAAAAATAAAACCTCCCACCCACCTCCCCACCCCCTCCCCCAGCACCATGGCAGAGAGACTTCTCACTGGTGTGAAAATATAAACCCCGATGCATAAAAAGAACAAGAAATCTGTTTTGCCATATCCCCGACAGGCAGAGATATAATTAATTTGTAAATATCTCTGGTCTTTGAACTCTGTCTATTCTCCAGTCTAGATTATGAAATTGGGTTAAAATTTCCAGAATGTGTTGCACATAGATAAGGTATTTGAAAGACATTCTTAGTTTTCCAAAGAGAAAAACCTTACGTTTCTGCTCTGGAAACTGAAGGCTGGTATATGTTATTTTATGTCAAAAGATTGTGTTTCCTCTGCTACCATTTAAGCTTTGGTCACTCACAGAGCTTGAAGGCAGACTGGATCTGAGTAAGTAAGAAACAGGTGAAGATCCTTGCTAAGGCCTGGCTGGGTTTGTGGCTTGGATGAAGCCATTGGGAGGTCATGCAGGGTTGTGGCACTTAAATATACTCTGACTTGTAGGTGACAGATTAGCTTTGTGAAAAGTCACCTTTGAGACTGAGACTTTGCTCAGTCCAAATTTGCTCTCAGCTCCACTATGGGCATTTTGTTTGTTATGGTTACATTTTCCAGGGTCTCCGATGGGAAACGTTAGATGGCAAAACTCGCCTTTGTGTTTAACTCAGTGCCTTGCTAGGTCCAAAACTATGGGTCTCCAAAACAAAACAAGCTTGTAAAATCACCTGTCTCATCATCACTGCAAATAATTGGTTTTTAATAGTTTATTTGGAGAGAGGGACAAGAATACCGAACACGATCTTTGCTTTATCTTCAGCATGAACTGTGAGCCCCTGAAAAAGCATCAGAGTCTCCTTTTCCTTTGTTATATATAACAATATGTATTTATATATATTCGTGATATGTGTGTGCATAAATGTGTGTGTGCATGTGAGAGAGAGAGAGATCCTGTCTGATATAATAGGATTATTATTATATAACAAAATAATAATACATAAGATCTATAAAGACTTTTCCTGGGACTACAGGGCAGTAACTGTGTCTATAAGAAAGACAAACAGAGAGAGAAAGAAAAAGCACATAGTTGCTCTCATGCCTTCTCCGTATGCCGTTTGTATTTCAGATCTATTGACTTTTTGTTTGCTTACTCGTTTGTTTGTTCAGTTGGTTGCTTTTTCATACTTTCCCGAGTAGTCCTGAAGCACAGAACTAATTAGCCCTCAGCACGATAAAATGACGTTGGCTTAGCTGGAGCAATCATGCTATGTAAAGATGCTGATAAGGGGCTATGTGAGTCTCCCTATGAACATACGAGAATCCCTAATTGAATGACAAGAACCTGAGGGTGTTGGAGCTGCCATGACCTAGCTACTGGGATTTCTACTTAGCCTCCGAGGGATTTCAAAGCACTTTGGTGAGCTTTCAGAAAGTGAACAAATGTGCTTAGATTTTTTAAAATTTGTATGATTTTTATTGTGAGAGTACAAAGAGTTTCAGGCTGATGTCCTATTTTTTAAATTCAATTTTCCCAAAGGAAATACTTTCTGTTTAGTCCCTGGAGTCATAACTTCAAACGAGAGAGACCTCCGTCCTTTAAACAGAAGTTCGGAGAGGTGTGCTGTCTTCCCTTCTAATGTTTCTGGGCCCCTCTCTCTCCCCCAATTTCACTTCCACCGTCCTAGTTCATGTTCTAGCAGATCTGACCTGGACAATTGCAATCACCGTTATTGACAGCCTTGCTCTGTCCCTTCCTTGCTTCCTTCAGTTCCCCTAGTTTGCACTAACCCCAGTGATTTTTCTAAAAACAAACACATGATCATTTTATTTTACTTTCATATACAGAAAATCTACGAAAGATTCTTGTTGCATTTAAAATAAAACCAAATTCTTTGACTTCCCTTTCCCACCTCACCACTTACCCCTGTCTACCTCCATCTGTTTCTGTTCCACTGCAAAAACTCCAGTTCATATGCTCACAATACTGTTTCATACCCTGTCTTCGTGTGTGCTTAGTCTCTGTCTAGAATGACCTTTTCTTCTTGCGCACCGGAAACTCATTCATCAAGACCCAATTCATGCATCTTCTCTTCTTCAACACCTTCTGCGGTCCCAGCAAGATACGATGTGGTACTAGTGTACCAGGGCATTGCTGGAAACAGCGGGGTTTGGAGGTAGGATCCTGGGGCCCTTCAAATACTCAGGGGAGAAGAAGAGTACCCCTTGGGCCAACAACATGAAATCAATAGACATGAGAAGAAGACCCAGAGGACAATAACCATAGAAGATGCTTATGTTCTTAGGTCTCCTGGGAACACTGAGGAGCCTTCCCCCGCTATGTGTGTCTTAGATGCAGAAGACGTTGGCCAATCAACCCAAGCAGGGAGAAAAGAGCCGGCGCTGAAAGGGAGGGGGCAGGGGAGTTGGAGGGGCTTGGAGAAAAATGTTCCTGAACATACCAATATTTAGAGCATTCTGCCTCTCTAAATAAGTAACAGTTCTTTGAATTGAATTAATGTAGCTTTTTGAAAAACTCACCACATTTTTTTCTTACTTTTCCTCTTTTGCTGTGGGACTATGAAAAATTTGACATGGACAAGCATCTCAGAGTCAGTGGTTCACTCAATCACGTACAGGCCCTTTTAACAATGTTTTGATCTATTTGCAAGCAATAGAATTGTAGTACGGAGAAACTGATATTCTTTTTTTTTTTTTTTAAGATTTTATTTATTTATTCGACAGAGATGGAGACAGCCAGCAAGAGAGGGAACACAAGCAGGGGGAGTGGGAGAGGAAGAAGCAGGCTCCCAGCAGAGGAGCCTGATGTGGGGCTCAATCCCAGAATGCCGGGATCATGCCCTGAGCCGAAGGCAGACGCTTAACCGCTGTACCACCCAGGCGCCCCCAGAGAAACTGATATTCTTAAAAAGGAAAAGGTGGGAGCGTCAACCAGTGCAGGATTTAATGGAGGGCCCTCTGGAGACACATATTCATATAAAATGTGTACATCTTTGGGCCCAGCATGTCCGTATCTAGAGACTGATTCTCCTGGAATGATTGGGTGAGTTCCCACTGCCATGCACAGATATCATGCCAGCCCTCTTCATTATATTGAACACATATACAGAAACACATATAGAAACATCTGGAGAAACAACTAGATGGCCATCAGTAGGAACTGGTTAAACAAGTTGTTGTATATTACCTAGTGGACCCCAGTGCTGTCATCTCCCTAAATGACTACTCTCCACCATTAGGTAGAATGAGGTAGACCTGTATACGCACTGACATAAGCAAATGTCTCTGATATATTGTTAGTGAAAAAAAAAAACAGGTTACAGAATATATATATATATATATATACAGAAATATAATACAATACCATTGACTATATAACCGGATTTATTTTAGTCACAAATAGCTTTATTAAAATATAATCCACATATCCTACAACTCACCCATTTAAAATGCACAATCCACAGCCGCCACCACAATCTAATTTTAGAGCATTTTCATCCTCCCCACAAAAGAAACCACTATCCATTAGCGGCGAACCTCCATTTCCTAAGCAACCGCTAAATCTGTACTCTGTTTCTATTAATTTGCCTATTCTGAATATTCGGTAAGTGGACCCATCTTTGCGTCTGGCTTCCTTCACTCCGCATGACGCTTTCCAAAGTCACCTACGTAGCAGCGGACTTCAGTGCTTTATTTCTTGTTATTGCCTTAGAATATTCTTTGGTCTATCCAGACCGTTTTATTTATACATTCGTCAGTTGATGGCTATTTGGGTTGTTTCTACTTTTTTAGATATTATGAATATCAATTTTGAACATTTCTGTGCAAGGTTTTGTGTGGACGTATGTTTTCATTTTTCCTGGATATATATGTATATATATATATATATATACCTAGAAGTGGAATTTTTGGATCAAATGCCAACTCTGTTTGGCTTTTTTTTTTTTTTTTAAGATTTTATTTATTCATTCGACAGAGAGAGAGACAGCCAGCGAGAGAGGGAACACAAGCAGGGGGAGTGGGAGAGGAAGAAGCAGGCTCATAGCGGAGGAGCCTGATGTGGGGCTCGATCCCATAACGCCGGGATCATGCCCTGAGCCGAAGGCAGACGCTTAACCGCTGTGCCACCCAGGCGCCCCTGGCTTTTTTTTTTTAAGATTTTGTTTATTTATTTGAGAGAGAGAGCGTATAAGCAGGGGGAGGGGCAGAAGGAGAGGGGGAGGGAGAAGCAGGCTCCCTGCTGAGCAGGGATCATGACCTGAGCTAAAGGGAGACGCTTAAACGCCTGAGCCACCCAGATGCCCCTCTGTTTGACTTTTTGAGAAACCTCAAACTGTTTTCCAAAGTGGCCGCAGCATTTTATATCCCCAGGGCACTGTGCAAAGGCTCCCATTTCCCCACAGGCCCGCGCACACGGATGATGTGGTTTCTTCATTATAGTCACCCTGGTGGATGTGAGGTGGGGCCTCATTCTGGTTTAGATTTGCATCTCCTTAATGACTAATGATATTGAGCATCTTTTCATGTGCTAATTAGCCAATTCCGATTTAAAGATTCTATTTCTTTGAGCAAACACATCTGGGAAGTTACATACTAAGATGTTAATAGTGCTTTGTCTAGGGAATGGTACTTACTTACTTCCTACTGTGTTTCTGTATCACTCAGATTCTGTCAAAGGAACAGAACCAGGATTATGGCTGGCTGGATAGATAGATAGATTACAAGGAATTGGCTTATGCAATTGTGGGGGCTGGGTAGGCAAGTCCAAAATCCCCACAATAACATAAGTGGTCAGAAAGGACAGGCTGGAGTTGAAGGTGCAGTCCACAGAATGAATTCCTTCTTCCTCAGGGAAACCTCAATTCTACTCTATTGCCTTCAACTGATTGGATGAGGCCCACCCAGATTATCAAGGATACTCCTTTTACTTAAAGTCAACTGATTGTAGACGATAACCACGTTTACCAGATACCTTCACAGCAACACCTAGATTCATGTTTGATGGAATAACAATACTGTAGACTAGCTTAGTTGACACAGAAAACTGATGCTCAACAACTTCCTTCTGTATTATTTATTTTTACAATGTGTCTGTATTTTTTAATCAGCAAAAACAATAAAGATACTTTCATTTACAACAGAACTTTTTTACAGTGCAACATCTTTACTTTTCACACCTGATGAATGTGTTCGTCTTGGCACCGTCCGGGGCGCTCGGCGTAGTAGCTTGTGCCTGATAGATTCCTGGTAGATACTATTTCCATTTCTATTGCTCCTATGACAAATTATCACACATTTCGTGGCTCGCTACAACACAATTTTATTCTCTACCAGTTCTGGAGGTCTGGAGTCCAAAATCAGTTCTAGGGCTCAAGTCGAGGTGTTGGTGGGGCCGGTTCCTTTCAGGGGCCATGAGGAAAGAATCTTCTTCCTTACGTGTCCTGGCTTCTACAGCCGAGTTCCTCCCATTCCTCGGCGGTGGCCCTTCCTCCATCGGCTGCTGGTAGCATCATCACCGTCTCCACTTCTGTAGTCGCATCTCCCTCTGCTTCCGTCTCATAAGGACCCTCGTGGTTACACCCGGGTAATCCAGGATAACCGAGCCATCTCAGGGTCCCTAAATGAATCACATCTCCATGCAGGGTAACATCTCCAGGCAGCTGGGACTATTCAATCTCCACGACAGGTCCTCGGCTGAATATTCGCAAAGCAGCCTTGTGATGTTGTTTCCATCTTCCAAGAAACCATCTTCTAAGAAATCTTGACTCTCACACGGAGCCCTTCCCTTTTCACAGGCTGAAGTCGGTGGGACTCATTCCGGGGAGGACCGCAGGCCCCAGAATGAAGCTGCGTTACCCAAGGACACTGTGAGCGGCCCTGATGGCCTGGAAAAACAGGCTCGGTTGGGAAGCTTACCTGGAACCATACCAGAAAGTTCCCCAGCTCTTAGTGAAGACAACAGAAGAATACATTCAGGTAACGTCCCACGTTTATAGGAATCTCCACAAAACACCGTCTCTCTAAATATATTGTATAATGTATGGTAGCAACCCTTTTTGCACAGTTTTGCGGACCAAATGGCTAAGTCCTTATCTCTGAGACAAAGGATGGAGCCTCAGGCCTTCATTATGTGAGTAAGTAATGCTGACCAGTAATCTTCTGTAAATGAAGTCATGAAAACCATCTTGGGTTTTTTCTTTTTTCCTTTTTTCTGTTTTTCTTCTCTCTCCCTCCCTCTCTCTCTCTCTCTCTCTCTTTCTTCAAGCTAAGAGCCCTTCCTGGTGGTTGGGAAACAGGCCTCAGGAATAGGAATCACACAGGCTTTGGTCACATTCCTGTAAACTTCTGCTGGGCTCGCATCTTTCCAAGAGAAAGTTCTCCATTTGAAAAAATAAATACAACCTACATCAGACTGTTTCCCCTGTGTCTCCCACCCAAAAGATCAGCAAATATACAAAGCAGTCATCTTTCAAAAACACAGAACAAGTCATTATGACCTGATGTGCTCCTTAGAAACTTTTTTGATTTTTCCCGTGGTGGTTTTTGCTTGAGTCCCCAACCCCCTCCCCCCGCCCCCACCGTGTTGATTTAAGAGGGCCTAGTTCTATTTTACCAGCCTCTGAAACAAAGTGAACTCAATAGAACTCAAGGAAAAGTGCTCTGTTTTATTTGAGGGCAAGGCTTTCGTGTCATTCTTCACTGCTCTCATTTCTTCCCCAGGCACATGTTAGACCAGGAAAATAGATGGGCTAGTAAATGAGATTCTTTTCCTTGGACTTTGGGGACACTCTCTTTATGATACATTTCATATCAGCCTTCACGTTGTGGTTGTGATGTGAGGTAGGAGGCGGGGGATACAGCTGGGTGGCCTCTCTTCTCTCTCTGTGTGTCCGGCCAGCGCGTATAGTTTTTCTCAGTGATAATTCCATTGATGGGAATCCCTCCTAGACCGAGGCACAGATGCTCAATGTCTGTGGTGCTAACAGACCGCAGACCGTCAGGTGCACGGGGACCCGGGCATAGCCTCGGTCAGTCCGTCCAGCGGGGTCGTGCTGACAGACACACCAGCCTGGGGAGGGGGTGAATTATTAAAGCAGGTGTTCCCAAGACGTGGTGTAAATGAGTTTCCAGGAAAGATCTTCCCACAGAATGAATAACAACCAGTGCCCTACGCTTTGTATTTGCTCTCTGCCCGGTTTCTCCTCTCTTTTCTGCATGCCTACTCTGCCCGTCTTTAGAGTGGATTTATTCAAAATTTCAAGTTTCACACTAACACGTCCCAAGTCTTTCCTTTAATAAAAAAAAAACCTTATTTTGAATAATTTCAGATTGAGGTAAAGTTGCAAAAAACAGAGAATGCCTGTATTTTTCCCCCAGATTCCCCAAATGCTAACATTATACCGCATTTGAATGTGATGTAATTACATGTGTCACGGTCCCTCTCTCTCCCCCCTTTCCTCTCTCTCCCTCTCTCTCTCTCTCTCTCTCTCACACACACACACACACACATGCACACACACACACACACACACACACACATACACGTAGTTTTTTTCTGAGAGCCAATCGCAGACATAATGACACTTTACTCCTAAGTACACCAGTATGTGTTTCCTAAAACAAGGATATTCTTGGCATAATCACAGGACAAGGATCACAATCAGCAAATTACCCCTTATGCGGTACATTATCTCATCTGCATATTCAAATTTTGTCAATTGTCTCACAAATGTCCTTTATAAATAAATTTCAGGTTCAAGATCTAATCCAGGATCACATGTTTAATTTAGGTATCATGCGGTGTTTTTCTCCTTTAATCTGGAACTAGTCCCTCAGCTTTTCTTTGTCTTTTATCAGATTGATGTGTTTAGAGACATAAGCCATTTGCTTTATAGAAACTTCCCCAGTTTATGCGTGTCTGATATTTCCTGATATTTCGGGTTATCCATTTTTAGCAAAAATACCAAAAATGATAATATTTATACCCTGGTTAGTACATCCAATCAGGAGGTATGTGATATCTATATTTGACCTTTATTGCTTTTTTTTTTGCCTTGAAAACATTTTTAAATGTAAAATTTATCAATCTTTTCTTTTGTTGAATCTGGATTTTGAGTCATAGTTAGAAAGCCTTTCCCTACACCAGAGTTAAAGATGAATTCACCTGCATTTTCTTGTACGACTTCACTGTTGACACTTATGAAGAATTTCTAGCCTTGTGAGAATATGCTAATCTATATGTTAACAGCATAGGAAACAGAACTGTATGTTCTGTATGATGTCAAATTTGTAAAAATAAAATTTGATATATCAACAGCGGTAATCTCTGAATGGTAAGAGGATGGGCATTCTTCTTTTCTTTTTTTCTTCTTTTCTGTACCTTCCAAGTTTATTCTGATAACCACGTATAACTTTCATAATCAGAAGGAAGCATCATGTCACTTTCCAGCATTCCCCCAATCGTCTGCAGCATCCCGAGAAATCACGAGGATTCATTGCAAGACTGTCCTAGCACAGGGGTTTCTTTGTAAGTTGGCCCCTGTCAATGTCAAGCCAGTATTTTGGTGCACTCAGGAAAAATAATTGATTGAGATGGTTAATTATTTTTATTTCATAATCGTTTTAATAATTGTATTATGTTAGTGACAGTTGTCGACTATGACGTTCTCTTTAGACGAGCTTAATAAATAAGCTCACAGGGACACCTGCGTGGCTCAGTCAGTGAAGTGTCAGCCTTTGGCTCAGGTCATGATCCCAGGTTCTTCAGATCGAGTCCCGCATCCGGCTCCTTGCTTAGGGGGGAGCCTGCTTCTCCCTCTGCCTGCTGCTCCCCCTGCTTGTGCTCTCTTGCTCTCTGACAAATAAATAAATTCTTTAAATATAGGTAGGGAAGAACACAGGTACTGAAGTCAGCCATTCTTGGATTCAAATCCTAGTTGATTCTCTTCTCACCCGCGTCACCTTTAACAAGTTAATTCACCTCTCTCATATAGTTTGTTTATACGATAGAGATAATAGTACCTCTCTCAGAATTCACAATGTTACAAAGTATATAAAGTACCTACTATGATACCAAGCACCCAAGTGCTCAGTAAATATTAACTGTTATTTTGACCATTCCAGATAAGCCCACCCTCTAAAAGAAAAAAAAAAAATCCTTCTAATTCTTTGAAGAGGATTGACCTCTAAATTTTTATTGAATTTTTCTCTGTTGCTTCAAGCTTTAGTTTACTAGCTTACCTACTTGAAAGACAGCTTTACCACTCTGTACCAAAATCTGTATACAGCTTTTTATTTATTTTTTTAAAGATTTTATTTATTTATTTGACAGAGAAAGAGAGAGACAGCCAGCGAGAAAGGGAACACAAGCAGGGGGAGTGGGAGAGGAAGAAGCAGGCTCCCAGAAGAGCAGGGAGCCTGATGTGGGGCTCGATCCCGGGACCCTGAGATCACGACCTGAGCCGAAGGCAGATGCTTAACGACTGAGCCACCCAGGCGCCCCTGTATACAGCTCTTTAAAGTGAAAATTGAGGCTATTTCAAACACACACAAAGGTAGAAGACACAGCACTGGATGAGAAATGAGATTATAGGCAATTTGTTGAAGTACCTTGCAGTGGTCAATAGAGAAGTCTCTTGTAACAACAAGGTGAATATTCTGAAGCGAGAGACATCTGGCTAGTGTGTGTGTTTGTGTTTTTTTCCCCCAATCTTCCTGCTGCAAATTCATGAACACTGTCTTTGTTAACCAGTGAGGTTAGAAATTTTCATAATAACACTCTGTCCGCTAGATGGAATGACTTTGGTGACTATCAGGACTTCCCGATGATGACGAAACAGAAGATAGCCCATTTCTGAGGACTCCTCATTGCCCCTTTATTTTAAAATGTGTGTCTGTAAAAACAGACGCCTGCTTGCTTCTTTGTAGAAGTGGGTGATTTGTAATGGGGGGGTCTCTCTCATCAGTGCAGTTCACTTGTGAACTGTTCCAGTGCCATTTTTAGAATCGATAATAAAAATTTCCCTGATATCACTTGAATTCAATTGTGATTTGGTTCAAAGACTCTTTTCCAAAAGGCATACTCTTACTTACATAGATTGAGCAGATGGCGTCATTGTAAACTCAAGGTTGCAGAACCAGAAGTCTCTTGGCAACATTGCACTGTTTATCCTTTGTATACAAAGCCTAGAAACCAAACTGCAACTCAGAAGAGTCACTGGAAGAGTATCGCCTTCCTAGCTGTTCTTCAGCTCCATAATTAGCGCAGAGAACCCATGCAGTCATACTCGAGTGTACAAGAGTTGTTACAACAAAGGAGTGGTGCAGAGCAGCGCATGAAAGACTTGTTGTTATGTTAATATGCGGCCTGCGAAGTAAACAGTGTATCAGGATGATGCATATCCGCCATAAGAACATGAAGAATTTGAACTTCAAATGATTGAAAGATTTATAATAAGAACAGATGTGTAGGTCAGAGTGTTGAGATAAAGATTTAGTTAAGTAATGTGATTTATAAAGCATCCATTTAGCATCTGATTGATAAAATGTTCATACTTACATTTCTATTCCTTCTTTCATTTCCTTTAGACCTAGTGACTGGTGGATTAATCCATAAACCTCAACCCCCAGAGAGCCGAGAGCGACAAAAGTCATCAGATATCCTGGAGGAATTAATTGTTCAAGGAATAATACAAAGCCACAGCAAAGTATATAGAAATGGAGAATCCTATGATGTCATGGCAAGTAATTCCATAATTAACACTAGCTTATAGTTAAAAATAGCAATAGAATATGATCAATGGTGAGTTACAATCTCCAAAATCTTCAAGTCACTGTGCTAAGCCAGTTTTTTCTCCCATAAATTCTCTCACCTGTCTACAAATCACCCTTCTCTACAGAAGGGCCCTAATCATTTTTTCAAGCTTATTTATTTAAGCAATAATCTACCCCCAACGTGAGGCTTGAACTCACGACTCCAAGACCAAGAGCCGCGTGGTCCACTGACTGAGCCAGCCAGGCACCCCAGGGAATTGCCCTAATCATCAATGATTAATGAAGCCAATAAAACATTTTGGGTTTTACTGAATTTGAGAGACAGTAAGCCCCACTGAATAACACGCCTTCACTCTTTGAACAATTTTTATTAAGCTTTGCCTGTGTGCTGGTATTAGGACTATGAAACTGAACTCCTATTTCTGTAAGAGGAAAATACACCTAAATGCCAAAGCTATGACACCCTAAGCTATATACACCCTAAGGTCAAACATGAGGAAATGAATACAGTGGTAAAAATCCTCATACTCTCATTTTTCTTCTTTGTTCATTCATCTTGACTAACTGATCATTGTTTTCACTAGTGTGGGCAGTATTTTTACTTTGATTTTAACTGGTTGTGGGCCAAGTGTTAAGTCCTTAATTTTTTAGTAAGTTCTGTCTAAGCCCGTGAAGAGGATGACAGGTGTTGTTGGTGCTGTTTTGGTCTGTTTTCTCGTTTGTTTGTTTGCTTGTTAACTAAAGCTCCCAGGCAGCCCCCATCGTCCTAAAGAAGATATAAAGAAGAATTAACAGAAAAAAGAAGCCTAAGGAAAAATGAGTAAGAAAGAAAAGAGAGACACAGACATGATGGAAATAGGGACCAGAAGGAACGTCAAAGGCTCCTTGATGGTTGCCCATCCCTGTCTTG
>NW_024425564.1:27558710-27620021 GCF_017311325.1 Ursus maritimus
AGGGAAAACAACCAACTGGGAATAAAAAGATGCATTATTTAAATTAAGTTTGCCACCTCGACCAAGTCACTTAAGTGTTTGAATAAAGGTAATTTCCTTCTCTGCGTGTAGGAAATGCTGAGAACTCACGAATAAAAGCCAAAGTGGCATTTTCTTTTGAAGAAGGAAAATATATCCTGCAGAAGGTATTCTGGGAAAGGAGAGGAGATTGCTACACCTCATGAATGATATTATCAGGCTGCCAGTAATAAGAGGATGTAGGGGGCAGGAGAAGGTAAAAATAGATTATATAATGGAAAAGATAATGCCAGTATAATGACAGTTTACATCTGGGCGACGCTATTGTGATACGAGGCACTTTAGAATACTGTATCTTATTTGAAAGTAGTAGAAGATGGGTCTTTAACATGGAAAAGGGGGGGAGAGATTTTTTTTTTTTTCCTAGCTGTAGGTGAGTCTCTGGGGTTCAGAAAAAAGGAAGGTGTGTCAAAAGGAAAAAGACAGGAGAGCAATCTGGAGGAGGATGGATTGTGGAAACTTTCAGCAGCGAAGCGATGCCTTCTTTAGGGAACCCTGATGCTAACAGCAATGGGAACAGCATTAAAACCTTTGTCAGTGAGTCAAACGCCAGAGATGAATGAATTCAGACAGAGACCTTACAAGGGCACCAGCAGGGTTAATTAATGTAAACTACATCGTGAAAGAAATGTATCTATTGAAAAATGAAAACTATGGGCTTGACTTGCAATAACATCGTTAAGTGAGCCCCAGATGAAGACCGTGTTCGTATTATATAGAAATGGAATGGTTGACTGGGGGTGTACTGGATGGTGACTAATATAACAAAATAAAAATTATAAAAAAAAAAAAAGAAAAAGAAATGGAATGGTTGGAATGGCGAGAATAACACCCTTCGTTTCTTTTGCCTTTTGCTTTGCAATTGGGCCACGATGTCCCAGCATAATCCAGATTTGCAACAAC
The DNA here is from genome assembly GCF_017311325.1 of Ursus maritimus. Taxonomy (NCBI): domain Eukaryota; kingdom Metazoa; phylum Chordata; class Mammalia; order Carnivora; family Ursidae; genus Ursus; species Ursus maritimus. The sequence continues at coordinate 27,559,692 of NW_024425564.1, forward strand.
ACCGCTGTGTGTTTTATTGCCCAGGGCCATGGTCCTTAACCTGGCTACACATTCGAATCACCAAGGAAGCTTCCGAAAATCCCAGGGTCCAGGGCCCACCTGGGACCAGTGGCTGGGGGTGAGCCCTGGCGGTAGTGCCCCCAGGTGATCCCGGTGGACGGCCGGGCTGAGAACCACTGCCCTGAGGTTTCCACCAACGTGGACACAGAGCCCTCAAATTCATCATAAAGCCAGAAAGGGTTAAAGCTTTTGAAATTGAATTCCCCCATTCATTGTGAAAAAGAATTCTAAAATATTCATGAAAATATGTTCTTATAATGTTATAATGCTATATATAAAAATATTACAATATAAATATACAATATATTGACATTATAATGTTATAATAATCATACTACATAATTGTTATATAATAATATATGTTATTAGATAATATAATATATAATAATTATATAATATAATTAATATTATAATGTCATCACGCATTTTCAGGTAGAGGACTAAGGGTATACCCAGGAATATATGGAAATAAAGGAGAGATACAATTGCTCGGTGTCACAGGTAAAGTCTCTCAATTCAGGTGTAGCTGAGAACGTATGTATATCAGACACCAGGTGTCTTCATATTTTAGGAAAAGTTAGGAGGCCAATGTCAAAAGATGAGTGAATACCGAAAGGAGGGACATACTAAGAACGGAAATATTATTAGACAGTTTATACTTTTAACCATCCAATATTTAATAATAGTTCATTGGATCATACTTTTATTTATACTATCATACTTAATTGGATAGTTAATTGGATCATACTTTTAACTATCCCATATTTAATAATATTTTTTTAGAAAAAAAAAAAAGAGAACAGATGATAAAATTGGCTGTAAAACAAACCAAAAAGGATGTTAATGTCAGCAGTTACTGCAATGTGATGAAGGAACTAGCTATGTAATACAATCTCTTCTCTGATACCAAAAAAATCTTTTCAGTCAAATATTAGAGGGGGAAATGAAATAACAAATGTGAGGCTACTTTAAAAACAAGACTTCTTATGTAGACCAAGAGTATAGATACAAGGGAACGTTGGACAGATCTGTCCCCTTCTGTAATTTGGTTCTCATGCAGAGAGACATATAAAAAAAGATTCTGTGAAGTGAAGGTCCTCCACACATCTTCTGAATCAGGGAAACCCCCCCCCCCCACTGCGGGCCAGTCTCTCCCTGGAGGTCCCCAGCAGTATCTGTCCCCCACAGGGTCCCATTCATCTTTTTTTCTTAATTGTTATCATTTGCTGGCTGGTAAATACCACGCAATTCTGTAGTGTGCCTCCCCCATCCCACCTCCAGATAACATGCTCTCGAGCAGATTCATACTAATAAAATTTACCCTCACTCAGAAGGAATTATGATGATATGTAAGGAATATAATATTAAGCTAAATATCAGACTAAGTGAATCTTTCAGTATGCTTTAAAACATATTAAGAAACTTAAGTGGCTGTATTATAAATGTGTAAGGACTTGATATACTCATGAAACTGTGTCTGGATTGGTCTAGACCTCTCCAAGAGATGTAATTGGCTCTCATTTATCCACGTTGGTATTATCCACTTGAGGTGTCTTTTCTCCCAAACTCTTTTTCCCCTGCCTCTTAGCCTATCCGGGGTGACCAAACACAAGACTCTGATTTCTCTATTGACTCCTTCTGTCTCTGGCCAATGTTTATTCCCTCCTCGGGGCAACGTCTAAGCTTGGGAACCCTCAGTACAGTGAGGGAGTTGGTTCACCTGGCATCAGAGTCTGTAACATTATTTGTTGAACCTCACAGGGAGGTTTTAAAGGAGGAGGACGTGGACTGGGTGAGACTAATGTCAGCTGACGCTGTGGCATTGCTGGGCGGTCTCACAGGGACGGAGCAGGAATGNCAGGAAACTCAGACCCGTTCTGTGCACAAGACTCTGGCGAGGGAACTTAGCCAAGGTAGTGCATTTGGGAGTCAATGATTAATTAAGGAAGCTCTGAGGAATCCACAGACTCTTGGCTGCAAGAAGGAGTACATACAAGCGAGAATGGCTGGAGACAAGATCCAAACGTCACCACAGCATCTTTGGGCGTGGCAGTCCTTTGCTGGTAATCTTAAAGAAAATCACTGAACTAGTAACTCCTATAGGTTTTAGAGTCGATTTTTTTTCCTGGAGTTTCTATGAGTAGCACCTCTCTAAGTGTACAGAATGTTATCATTGATATTTTCAAGTGCAGACAGTCGGTAAATCGTGACTTCAGAAAATCCAGTGGGAAAGAATACACCTATTTTCCCTTGGGTCTTTCAAGGCTTTTACTTAAAATGTCAAACTCAGGGAAGGATGAGGGCTGCGCAGGGAGGATTCCCTTCCGGAAGCAGGAGGAAGTACTTGATTCTGTGGGTATCGTCTGGGATAAAACCACAGGAAGGGTCCACCCAGACCGGAAATCCCAAGTCTCTCAGAACTACTCATCTACTCCCTTAGTAAGAGGCAGATTCCTGTGGAAAGCCTCACAGAGTCTTTCTTCATTGAATCTGGGATTACCATTTCATGTTCTTTTAGCCCTCTGTGAGTGAACTTCCCAAAAAACTGTTTTCATACTAATTTCACAGTATCTTTAGCTGAACCACCACAGCAAGAACGTCCCTCTTTGCAGCAAATGGCTTTTGCCAGCAGGGAGCCTGAGAGCCAATTGTCACAAAAATAATACAGTGATGGGGGAGGGGGAGCTTGCTTTGACAAACAGCCCACGGTTTTCATGTAGTGAAAAACTTCTCACCACATAAAACTGTCTGATGGCTGTAACTGAGCCAAAACTTCAACAAATGTTTCCCTCTGAAAGGCTTTCTGAGAATCATGGTTCTTAAAGCTGGAAGGAACCCTAGTGGTCCTCAGCCTCTATTTTTCCATGTGAGAAAACAGAGTCCAAAGACAAGAGGCGCCTTGTCTCAGGTGACACCGTGGGTACTAGTGGTCTACCCAGGTTAAAGCCCAGGCCTCCTGCTGGCCCCTTTCAGGTTCCCTTTCCTGCCCTTCAAGACAGATACTGTAACTTGGTGATGACTCTGTGTGCTCTCATTGAAAACAGCCACCGCTTGAAGACATGAACAGACATCTCTCCAAAGAAGGCATCCAGGTGGCCAAGAGACACAGGGAAAAATGCTCCACATCACTCAGCATCAGGAAATGCGAATCAAAACCACAATGAACTATCACCTCGCATCTGTCAGAGTGGTTAAAATCAAAAACACAAGAAACAACAGGTGTTGGCGAGGATGTGGAGAAAAAGGAACCCTCGTGCACTGTTGGTGGGAATGCAAACTGGTGCAGCCAATGTGGAAAACAGTATGGAGGTTCTTCAAAACGTTAAAAATAATGATCTCCCTATGATCCAGTAATTGTACTACTGGGTATTTGCTCAAAAAATACAAAAACAGTAATTCAGAGGGATACACCCACCCCAATGTTTATAGCAGCATTATCTACAATAACCAAACTATGGAAATGGCCAAGTGTGCATCTACTGATGAATGGATAAAGAAGATGTGGTATATACGTATGATGGAATATTACTCAGCCATCAAAAAGAATGAACTCTTGCCATTTGCAACGACAGGGATGGAGCTAGAGAGCATTACGCTAAGCAAAATAAAACAAGTGTGAGAAAGACAATTATCATACAATTTCACTCATATGTGGAACTTAAGAAACAAAACAAATGAGCAAAGGGGAAAAAAAAGAGAGTGACAAGCCAAGAAACACTCTTAACTATAGAGACCAAACTGACAGTTACTAGAGGGGAAGTGGGTGGTGGGTGCAGGGATGGGGAAATAGGTGAAGGGGATTAAGGAGGGCACTTGTCCTGATGAGCACTGGGTGATGTATGTTTAGTGTTGAATCACCCTGTTGTACACCTGAGACTAATATTACAGTGCACGTGAACTATATTGGAATTAAAATTAAAAACTTCATTAAAAAAGTCACTGCTTGGGGCGCCTGGGTGGCACAGCGGTTAAGCGTCTGCCTTCGGCTCAGGGCGTGATCCCGGCGATCTGGGATCGAGCCCCACATCAGGCTCTTCTGCTATGAGCCTGCTTCTTCCTCTCCCACTCCCCCTGCTTGTGTTCCCTCTCTCGCTGGCTGTCTCTATCTCTGTCGAATAAATAAATAAAATCTTAAAAAAAAAAAAAAAGTCACTGCTTTCACTGAAGGAAATGTAATTTCCATTTCCTGAGTGATTACTGTATACCTCCTTAAAAAAGAAATCCTATGAAATAAGTATTATTAAACCCATTTTTAAAATGATGGAAGGAAGGCTTACAGAGCTTAAGAACTCAGGCAAAGACACACCATGGCCAAGCAAGGCCCCAACCCAGGTCTGTCTGAGTCTCGGTTTGGTATCTTTTTCTATTGTGCTCGACCTCCTCTCTGCTGGATCTATTTTCAATATGGGCCGTCTTATAGTATAAAGAGGCAGTCTTTTAGATATTACAATGGATATCAATAGCTCCTTTGTCTTTAAAAGTCTTTAGAGAAATTACCTAGAAGTTCATTGAGACTTTCGCCAGTTGTCATAAATCTATATATTCTGACCTAGAAGGTTGTTTGTAGTAAATTAAGAGAAGAAGGCAAATGCAGAGCCTGGTGAGGGTATAATCCCATTTATGTTTGGTTTAACATTACAGATGTACTGCACATGCATATTTATATAAATATATACACATAGAAAATTCTGGAAAGACACATACCAGACTCTTTAAAATAGGTCATGCTGATGAATAGGACTGGAGGCCAGGTGGTTAAACAGAAGCCTAGGAAACTATTTAAGTATCGCTTTACTTTTTCATGACCAATGTATGTTATTAAAAAATTAATTTTAGGGGCACCTGGCTGGCTCAGTCAGTTAAACATCGGCTTTCAGCTCAGATCACGATCTCAGGGTCCTGGGATCCAGTCCCACATCCGGCTCTCTGCTTCTGCCTCTCCCTTTGCCCCTACCCCTGCTCATGCTCTCTCTCTCTCTCTCCCTCAAATAAATAAATAAAATTTTTTAAAAAATCATTTAAAAAATTAATTTTTAAAAAGAAAAAACATGTACATTAAAGCCTTCCTTATAAACCCTTTACAAAAATTTTACTTCTTTATAACTAGAAATTGTAATCAGCAAGTCATTATCCCTGCTTTGAACTACAGAAAGGGTAGTCAGTCCCGTGAAATAGTGGGGGGTTTTTCCTAATGTCATGAAAACATTCTCGAAGTCCTGAGGTCAAAGGCCAGCCCAGGGTCGCTGCTCAGTAATTGTTAATTCTCTCCTCTATGAGACCCAGAGTCCTAAAACCCTATCTCCATCCCAAATGGAAGGTGTTCGTGGCCTGTGGAATATTACAAAATGATCAGATTTAACTTTTTACCTTGAACTGCGTGTTCATCGCTCGTCTGCCACCTTTCTCTGCCTTGCGTGTGTTCTCCAGAATGTTTTCTTCTCCTGAACGCTCTTCTGGCTCCAGAAGAATCTTTGGAATCTTTGCATTCCTTCATGGATTTCTGGAAGAGCCTGTTTTTTGGTTGGTTTTTTTTTTTTTCCCTAAGCATCTAATAGACTTTTTTTTTTCCCCCTGAGGAATCAGTTCTGTTGTTCCCAGCGTGCACGTGGTGGTTTTTAAACTCTGCCAAAACACCTACTGAGATTTTTAGGACTGACATTTTACGCTGTGTGTATTCTGCCTCTCCCAGCTCTCTCCTCTGCCTCTGAATCATGTCTGTTTCTCCCTTTTGAACACTGTCTTCCTCCAGGTAAGCACCACGCCGCTGAGAAAGCCGCCCGCCAGGCTGAAAAAGCTTAAGATCAAAAAGGAAGCAAAGGCTTTCACAATGAACGACCTGGAACAGAAGATGCAGGCCGTGGAGAGGCGCAGGAAGGTACCTGAGCTGTCCCCAGAGCAGGCTGCCTGCTGAAATGCACTCACACTGGCCTTTCCAATCTACTGCTTTGAGATTCGGATCACGTGTTTGAGTGATCTGTATGCTTTCTGTGCTATATGTTTAATTTTCCTTTAATGCTCTCTGTGGGCTGCAGGAGTGAAGCAACGTCTCGAGGCCAGCTGAATGCTGGTAGCCCCAGGAAGCAATGTTTGCTTCTTAGTATGGAGTTTTCTTTATAGGGAAGAAGAAGAAAAGCTTCAGTTTGGGGGGGGAGGTGTGCAGACCATCAGAAGACACCTGGTCCCCATCACCCTCTGTCCCCCATCCTGCTAGGAAGCAGCCTTCACAGCTGTGGGCTGCCGACCTCTGTCTCCATCCGCCTACCTGGCTACTTGGAGAGCAAGGGCCACCCAGAAGCTCCGGGAGGGGAGGGAGTGTGTCTGTCCTCCACAGCAGTGCCTCAACCCGTGTTTGTGAAGTCACTGAATGATGAAATGGAAAAGTCCTACGGGTTTATTTCAGGTTTAGGCGTGGGGAAGTTACGTGGGCTCATTCTTCTTCTTCAATACTGCTTTTCAGACTAAAGAAGAAGACATAAGAAAAAGGCTAAGGAGCAACCGACTTCTGTCCCCGGCCAGTCGTCCGGAGACAGTGGAACTGGGTGGGGCTGAGGTCCCCTTTGCCCAAGCACTGGGCACGGTGACCTCTGCTGCATTTGAGCCGGCCCACCTACAGGGAGCAAAGCCCCTGAAGAGGAAGAAGAGCGATGCTGGCTCCAGGGGAAGAGACTTCCCTTATGAAGGACTTGGGGTGGTGGAGTCAGACCGGTCCTACAACCAAGCGGATGATGCATTTGAATAAAGCCACCTTCCGTGACTTTCGTGACAAGGGACAAGGTGCCCGTTCTCCCCGGTTGTGACGATCTTAGTGTGTCGTGTGTTGTTTCTGGCGGCCTGATCTCACCCCGCTGGGGTACGCGGGTGGAGGAATGGTTGTGTAAGCTGCATGGGCTGAGCTGAGCGGGGTAAGTGAGATGCTGATGCTAGCGAAAGGGAGAAAACCCAGAAGATCTGACTAGCTTCCATATGATAAAGTTGGCATTCTCCTCCAGCATGGCTCCGAACACCGTGAAGATGTCTTTATGAACACTTTCCAGCTTACATCAATGTGCCAGATGAAACCCTTCTTTTTGGCTCCAGGCCCTCGGCTCTGCCCACCCTCTGGGGGTTTACCCTCAGACAAAGTGCTCGGACGTGTCTTATGTATTTTAATGATCTGTGGGTTTCTTATCTGTATGTTTAGTTATTTCTTTTTAACTGTCTTTGTGTTGTGAAGGATTAAAGCCATATCTTGAAGCTGGTTGAATTATAGTTTCATCCATGTCACTTAAGCAAGCAATAGCCACTTCTGAGAATTAAGTATTGAAAAAGAAAAACTTCTGCTGGTTCTGGGGGGGTTGGAGGCTGTCCGGGAGGGGGGTGAGCTGGGAGGAGACCGTAATGTCAGTCAGTGCCTTACTTCCCTGTGGGCACTCTGAGCTGGGTTTGCTGGCCCTTATCTTACTGGAATTAGGCTTGGTTCTTCCCTCTGCTTTACCACATCCGATCATGGACGAGGTCCGATGCATCTCCATTCTGAAGATCTCTCCTCCCTTGCCACATGGTTCCCCTCCCACCACCCAGCTATCGGTCAACTGGATCACAACTTCTGTGGATCTTCAAACCACAGTCCTCTGGTTAAAACCCTCTCTTGGCCTCCTTCCACTGTCAAGATAAAGTCCAGACTCCTTTCTGTGACTGGTAAGGATCTCCACCCTCACACGCACCTGTCACACTCAGCACACTCTCCCTAGCCTCAGGGTCTCTGCACATGCAGAACCCTCCTTCCCCTCTCCCCCTCCTCCTATGTGAGCTGCCTCGTGCCTTCTTGTTGTTGGTGTCTCCATGCAGACCTCTTCCTCCAAAGCTCCCGGTCTGGGCTGGTGCCCCTCCCTCATAGCTGGCTTCGGCCCACTGGCCCGCTCATCTCTGCGCTTGCCACCCAGAGTTCCAATCGGCCCATATGTCTGAAACTTCCCCACTAGATATTTCAACATTAACAAGGCAAGAGACGAGTCTGTTTTTGTTCATGGTTGCATTTTTTTTTTTCCGAAGGTGAATGGCGCGTAAGTGCTGTGTAAATATTTTGTTAGCGGCTGAGTCCATGTACCCATACATCTTCCAGAAGCAAGACGGCCCCAGAAGATGGGAACCACTAGCTGGGGGCAGTGCCAATTTGACTTGGGGACCCCAAGGCACCTCCAGTTTAGGCTTTCCTTTTGGGGTATTGTGTTCCTATAGCCTATAGGACTGAGGACTCCCACAGCCGGTGAGGCACGATGGTGGTGCTGGCAAGGGGCTTTCGTTCAAAACTCATTCCAGAACAAAGCCTTTAAGAACCTTTAAGAGTGTCCTTCATACAGTGTGACCTGGAGAGCCCTGGTCCAGGACTCCCTGTGTCTCCATTACCTTATATGTTCATTTAGGATAACCACTTTGATGAAGTTGTACCGAATGAAATAATGGGTTTAAAAGTACTACTTTTAGGGGCGCCTGGATGGCACAGCGGTTAAGCGTCTGCCTTCGGCTCAGGGTGTGATCCCGGCGTTATGGAATCGAGCCCACATCAGGCTCCTCCGCTGTGAGCCTGCTTCTTCCTCTCCCACTCCCCCTGCTTGTGTCCCCTCTCTCGCTGGCTGTCTCTATCTCTGTCGAATAAATAAATAAAATCTTAAAAAAAAAGAAGTACCACTTTTAATCCTTCATGACACAAAGAGAATTAAAAAAAGAAAATTAAACATACAGATAAGAAACATACAGATCATTAAAATGGCATCCAGAATATGCCATAATATTATAGAATATTATTGATATAAAACCCCACATAAGCAACATGATGTTTTCCAAAATCTCTCCTGAGATTTTTCTCTGGAGATTAGCTTGTGGTGACAGGTGCTAATCTTATAAAATATCAGAATAGCTAAAATGACTGCATTAGGGCACTTAAGAAAAGACTTGGGTATCATTCAGACCTCTGTAAATAATAAAATTTAAGTGACCAAAACAGACATCAAATGCAAATGTATAGTAACTGTTGGAAATTAAATCTCCCAATTTGATAAATACTCCAATAATACTTTCTCTTGAACTTTCATGCTCTTGCCCATGCTGGTTATGTGACTTGGGGACGTGTCTGTTGAATTAAAACACACGCACTGTAGATGTGAACATCACTGATAACGCCGGCTGGAAACCTCTCTAGATATGGAGTCAAATACGTCCGAGTCACACTCCCTGAATGACCAGCTGCGTAGTTACTTAGTGAGAACCACTTGAACGGGGTGGGAAGAGAGGCAATGGAAACAGACCCCTGGACAACGGAACGGCTCTAAAGCTCTAAGTATATCACTCCTCACCCCAACAAGCAGAGGCGTTAGGGACAGGCTCAGAGGATCCAAGCACCTCCCGCCTTCACGGAGCTCAGGCATCCACCGAGGCGCCCCCGGCGTTTGAACCCACGCACGCTGCTCCCAGCGCTATCGACCCCTCCCTGCAACACACTTTTTTAACTTCAAATGTAAATGGGACTTTTTTCCATGATCATCTTTTTTTTTTTAAGGATGATTTATACTGAAGAGTAATAGAAAAGAAAGAGATTTCTAAAATAGAGCCAATGGAATCACGTTAATTTTACATGTTGGAATAACATAATTGGCTTTCTCATTCTTAAAACATAAACTTTTGAACAACCACCAGCATATTTCGACTCAAATCCAGCCACAACCTTCAGGAAGTCCTGAGTCAGGAAGACGAGATTAGGTAAATGTCCCTCAAATCATTTTAACGGGGGGCAACGGAAAAATGCCCGTATAGATTTCCTTGGGAGAGATGATCCAGTCCTGTCTAATAGAAGGTAACCTTGATGTTTAGTAAGTCCCCCAGTGTTTTGGGGGGGAAAACACTTATGGATAACTTATATCTAAAATAATATTTAAAAGGTATATTTAAAATATTTCACATATATTTAAAACAATACACTTTGTAAGATTCTTATGTTAGATCAAAAGTAACTGCAATCACAGGAACAAAAATAGAATTTATCCTAGAGTGTTTCTATAGGGATTACCAGTAATTTATGACTGGGCCTATTTCCATGTTTGTTATTCCTACCCATAAACAGCTAGTATTTGAAGTAGTAATTATGCGGTAAATACTGCAGTTTAATGGTGTGCGATGGTAAAGATCTCTGGATAGATCCCTTTGCACTCACATCACCTGCAGACGCCACACTTCCTTGTAGGACGTCTCAGGTCAGGAAAGGGCATTAATTATTTTAAAATAAACTGTGGGAGAGGACAGTTACGGTCTCGCTGGGTCGCTTGTATTTGCTTTTTAAAAATAATAGCTGCCTTTTTTTTTTTAATTATGTAAGTAAGATGGAATGGCAAACGCTGAAAAACATAAGAAGCAAAAAAAAAACACCAGGAATCCCACGTGTTTCCTAAGCTAAGATAACTGCTGGGAACATTCTGCTGGCTATACTAACACTCTTCCCCAAAAAGGGACTCATGGCAGTATTCTGTAGCTGCCTTTTAATTCAAAGTACAAGAGCCCCTGGGAAGAGATAACTCGTTTGAGCGGTATCCTTCTTAACCATATAACACTGTTTCGTTTTCTTAGTACATTTCTTTCTTTTTTTTTTTTTTAAGATTTTATTTATTTACTCGACAGAGATAGAGACAGTCAGCGAGAGAGGGAACACAAGCAGGGGAAGTGGGAGAGGAAGAAGCAGGCTCATAGCGGAGGAGCCTGATGTGGGGCTCGATCCCAGAACGCCGGGATCACGCCCTGAGCCGAAGGCAAGACGCTTAACCGCTGTGCCACCCAGGCACCCATCTTAGTACATTTCTAAGGGTTCCCAAAGCGAAAGACAATCAGAACCAAGTTCCATTTCTGTTTTTAAAAGGCTGATGGGGCGCCTGGATAGCACAGTCATTAAGCGTCTGCCTTCGGCTCAGGGTGTGATCCCGGCGTTCCGGTCGAGCCCCACATCAGGCTCCTCCGCTGGGAGCCTGTTTCTTCCTCTCCCACTCCCTTGCTGCGTTCCCTCTTTCGCTGGCTGTCTCTCTGTCACATAAATAAATAAAATCTTTAAAAAATAAATAAATAAAAGGCTGATAGGTCATATGACTTGAACATTTTCCCCGGGGAAACCAGAACAGTCTGAACACCTGGGAGGGCAGAAGCTGCCTTGCTGAGCTTTCCCCCGCACGCACTTTCTGTTCCTCTGCCCTTCCGTGCAGGACAGCCAATGCAAACGAACGCAACGTCAGATGCAACCAGCTTTGTAGACCCACCTCCAGTCTCTGCTCCTGACTTCATGTCTTCACAGTTCCCATTCAGCACACGGAGACCCCAAGCATGCGTCAAAAGCCCAGGCAATAAAGAGAAAACAAGAGTGACAATTACATCTTTCAGTGTTATTGACAGAAAAGCGTTTGCAGGGAAGGGTCTGAAACCTCTTCTCTCCTCATTCAGCAACAAGAAATTACAGTCCTAAAAATAAAGCAATCGGCTATTTTAAGCACAGAATGCAATCATTCTAAACATCAGGGGCAGGAAAGCAGTCATTCAATTCCTAGTAATTTCTGGTAATTAATACATAAATTTCCTCTCTATGTAATACAGCTTAGTCCCTGAAGTAAACACAATATATCATCTAAAATGTACACGACAACAATTCACGCCTTTTCCTTGCTTAACTTGAAATGAACAGCAATGCTCACTTGGTAAGCGGGAGAAAGACAGCATAGAGGATTTTCACCAACTCCCCCTGGGCTGGCCTGTGCCCGTGATTCTCAGAGGGTGGCCCCCACCAGTAACACCAGCCTCACCTGGGAATTTGTAGTAAATGCACGTTCTCAGCCCTCCACCCAGACCTTCTGTATCAGATGGTGGCACCCAGCGTTCTGGGTTTGCTCAAGCCTGCTGGGTGGTTCTGAGGCTCACCCAAGTCTGTGCCCTGCTTCTGGTCACTCGTAGGCACACCGTGCATGCCCACGGAAACTGCCCACTCAAGTCCAGGCCACTGTCCAGCAGGCCCGAGGACCCCTGCTCCCGAGGCTTGCGTTAAATATTTACGGAGTCAGTTACGTTTCTTCTAAAGCCTGTTAATGCCATTTGTACTGGCTATTATATTTAATTTTTAACAGCTTCTGTATTTTAAATGTGGTCTGTAAGGGAATAGATAAGATGGTAAAAAAAAAGTCTTCAAAGGTTCTACACTCACATCATTTGATAAAATGTGCGGATTTCACCCTCTAATTAAAACAAATAAAACTTCGGTTGTGGATAATGCATCTTGGATGTGGTTCGAGTAAGAATTCCGTTCATGGTTTGGTGCTCCATCCAAGTATCTTCCAATGAAAGTCTGTGTACAGGTTTTAAGTTAAAATAAACTATTTAGGGTATATAGGCATTGTTTCTTAAAATTCCCTGTCGAATTGACTATTTTTTTTATTAACTAAGAATCTTCCAGACTCCATTCTATTCTATTTCAATGGAATTTTTTAACACAGCCTTTAATATACAGATCAAAATTATAAAAATATTTTTTTATTTAAAATCACTTCTCTTGAGGCGCCTGGGTGGCTCAGTAGGTTAAGTGTCTGACTCTTGGTTTCGGCTCAGGTCATGATCTCAGGGTTGTGAGATAGAGCCCCAAGTCGGGCTCTGTGCTCAGTGAGGAGTCTGCTTGGGACGCTCTCTCCCCCTCTGCCTGCCCCTCCCCCGATCACATGCGTGCTCCCTCCCTCTCCCTCTAAAATAAACAAATAAAATCTCTAAAAATAAATAAATACGTAAAATCAGTTCTCTTTGGCATGCCACTCAAAATTGCTAAAAATACTTTTTAAACGATTTAAGGGGATTTGCGTGTCTAAAAAAAGTTGGAAGATACTGCTATTATTTATTTAATTAATCCCTGTTACATGAGGTTTTGGTTAGTTTCAATTTGTCAGTTTCATAAGTTATTGTAAATCATTCTGCCCTCAACATACAAATGCTAGCTTATTAAACGAGTCTTCAGTGTCTTCAATTTCATCCCCTACATTCTATGCAATGGAAATCTTCATTTTGCCTCTTGCATCTACCATTGCAGAGAACTTGAAGATGCAGGAAATTGCCGTTTCCACAGACACCTGCCAATGAGTGACTGCTTGATTAGCTCAGATGGCTTGGAAGCATTTGCGTGATGCTCCAGGGACGGACTGCTTCTCCCTTCGTCCTTCCATACTTGCTGTATTCTGTGCAGCTCAAATGCTGGAAATCCACACTGGAAAACACAAACCAGTCCTCATCAGCTGCAACAGCAGAAGTCGAGAAGTTCATTTGGACTTGAGTCCTCAGCCCAAGGGGAACAATTGCTGGCCTGCAAACCAGCCGCTAGAAAGAGTAGCATCTCCAGTGTGATGTGCTGTATGTATCACAAGGAGGAAGGAAGTGATGCCCTGATAGACGGCCTTGGCTAACATATTACATGCCGCTCCTGCTAACAGAAAACTCGGAGATGCAGGATGGTCCAGTCATCGGAAATTTCACGTCACTCTGTCTGATAAAGTCCTGCTATTTCGTAGGATCAAAGGGGCATAGCCGGACCTGCACTGGCAATGCTCCCAACTCAGTGGGGACACCGGGACCCTCACAGTCCCTTTGGAACCTCTGAACAGCCAGTCAGCGTGACCCTTCCCTGAGGTGGCTGCCATTGAACTGTCCCTCCAGTATATCCCAATCACCTTGATAAGATCAGTGAATACTTTTCAATATAATTTTTTCTCCCTCCGCACCTGGTCTTTTTTTTTTTTTTTTGAGAGACAGAGTGCGTTGGGGGGGGGAGGGGCAGAGGGCGAGGGAGACAAGCAGACTCCCCGCTCAGCGCAGAGCCCGAGGTGGGACTCAATCTCACAACCCTGATTTCATGACCTGAACCAAAATCAGGAGTCAGATGCTCAACCCACTGAGCCACCCAGGTATGCTCTTCTTTACTTGGTCTTAAACTGAAAGTTTTAGAATGATTTTAGTTATTACTCCCGCCAATGCCCACTTTTTCTGAGATAATTTAGTACTTTTGATTTAATATTGTTAAATTATCCATAAAGGATGCTCTTTTGTTTCAGGATTCCATAGTTGCTCTTACATACAAATGCCCATGACAGTTTCCTGTCACCTTCTTGCCTTATCTTCATACCTGCTTGGGTCTGTGGTCTGCTCAGAGCATTTCCTTGAGAAAATTCCTTCTTTGGGGTCACAAGTGATACCGTCTCTGAACTATGCCTACCTTCAATTTTCTTGGGCATGGGAAATGGGTGTCTTGGCTGGGTATAGGATTCTGGCTTATAGTTTTTTTTCTCTCAGAAGTCTGCAGATCCGATTCTACTGTCTTTCATCTTCTCGTGTTACATGTGAGAGGTCTAAGGCCAGTCTGACTCTTTTTCTTTGGAAAGTGATTTGGTCTTTTTGCCCGAAGGTTTTGTGATTTTCTCTTTTGTTTTTGAGTTCAGGACTTGTACTGGGATTTTTCCTAAGTCTGTGTCTTTTCTCATATACGTAGTCTGGAAATCAGTATGCCCTTTCAATCCATATCTATTTAACTTACAGAAATTTTCTTTTATTATTTTTTAAAGGATCGCCTCTTTTTTTAGAGCTCCGTTACAGAATTAGGTGTTAAGCCTGTATTCCAAGTCTCTTATCATATATATGTATGTGTACACACACATGTTATATGTATGTTACAAGTGTATGTTATATATGTGTTATATATGTGTTATATGTTGCATATGTGTTGTGTAGGTCATATATGTGCTTATGTGTTATATATGTTACATGTGTATGTTATATATATATGTTTGTGTGTGCTATATGTCATATATATTTTTTACATATATCCCCTCCCACCCAGTCATTGAGATATTTCTTGGACTTGCTTTCTTAAGCCCACTAGTTTGGGTCTCAACAGCAAACTTCGCCTGTTTATCTTTGCAATTGTTTAATTGGTAAATTATATTTCTTAGCATCAGCAATTTTTGTTCCTGTTGCCAATGATTCCTTTAACGTAATGTCATTTTCTTCCCTATGAAGTTGTTGTCTGTCTCCTCCAGCAGCTTCATTTCCTAGGGCATGTATTCTATTTGTTACAATGTGTCATTCTGTCTTGACTGCAGACCCTCCTTAGGTGGGATTTGTTGTTGCCATTGCTGTTGTTGAATGTCTGATTGGACCACCCAGGTAAGATGATTTAAATACCCGGGAAGGCAGCAGTGACAGGAAGAGGGAAGCAAACCAGTCTCCACTCTAGGGAGTCCACGAGGACAAGTCAGGCCACCAACTCCCAACGATGTACATGGGGGAGAGTTCCCTGATGCCGGTCTCCATGGACTTTATCAATCTCACTGGCATAAAGGGCTTAGCTAACCCTGTTAACTACTTGGCCTTAAGAAAGCCCAGTAGCCAGGCGCACTTGGTCAGAGCAGATGGTGACTTTCACCAGGGGCTCCCTTTATCTCCAAAAGCTACATTCTTCCTAATATCCACCATTGTCAAACCTGAGCTCCCCAAAACTGGTCTCCAGGCAACCATCCTGCTCTTGGGAAAGAAAGCTTTATGCTGGTTCTCTCTGCTGGAGTCCAACTAAACCTAAGCCCTTGCTTTCCTCCAGCTTCCTATGGACCCCAGGAGCTGTTTGGCTTAGAAGACCCATATAGACGGGCGCTGGAGTAAAGGCACAGAAATGGCCACATTTGTGTGACTCTGTCCCCCAAATGCTTCCGCATTTTCTGAGAGGGCTGGTATGTATTTTTGCATTCCTTTTCTTATTCCTTGATAAGAGAATCTCTCACCCACAAATGTATTTTGAATCTTCCCAAATGCTTCTTTGATATCTGTCAAAATGGGTGCATTGTTTCTCTCCTCTGCCCTATTGATGGAACGAATTCTATCAGCATCTTTGCCAACACCAAATGGCATTGCCACTCCCGGGGTAAACCCCCAGATAAGGCATTTTAGCAGTTAGAATGCTTTCGCCTAAAAATTATAAAAAGCCAAACTAACACCAATTGAAGCAATAAAGAACCGTATCGAGGTCTCTTGCAAAGCTGCCGCGTACTATCACAACCAGGATATGACATCGATAGTCAAGATTCCAGACAGTTCATTGGTGCAAGGATCCTTCCTGTTGCCCTGAAATCTTAAAAATTTTTAATAGTGATAAAAAAATCACACAACATAAACTTTACTATCTTACCATTTTTAAGTGTACAGCTTGGTATGTAGGTATATTCACGTTGTTATACAACTAGCTTTATTGTTGAGTGCTTCTTCTTACTCTGATCCCTGGCAAGTATTAAACATTTATTCTTCACCTGGACCTGTACTAGGCTCAGTGGTAGGGTAGGCATGTCACTAATAATGTGTAAATGGAGTATCTGATGGCGGGAAACTTCCATGAACTGGGGTAGGATGGGGTAGAGGGAAACACGTGTACATATGAAAAAACAGAACGGATAGTATATTCCCCCAAAGGCCAAATTATAGAAGAGACAACTCTTCTGTCTTTTTCCTGCTTCCTTTTCTTTTCTCCCTTTGGGTGCCTGTTGGTTAGCCTTCCCCAAACTTGTCTTCCCTTTTATGTCCTTCCTCTTTCTTCTATTTCTTCTCTAGATACTTCAGAAACCTAGCTTTGTGAAACTGATTACCTCCGGTGAAATTCCAAATGATTATCTAATTAATCACAGTGCACTAAGAACTGTCCTATTTTTCTCCACCTGCCACGAAATTTGTTAAAATCACATGGAGGACTTTCCTCAGAGGCGTCATCTTTACAGTTACTTGCTGCGGCCTGTGTCCAGCAGGTGGCGCTAAAGGATAATTAATGGAAGTCAACCCGCATCTCACTGGTAAGACTAACACCTGCTGGGTTTTACGGCATTTTGAGTCATTCTGCTTGATTGCATAATAATCAAAATTTTGAATAGTCCATCCCTCAACTATCTTAGCTCCCGGGTCACTATCACACTTTCCAACCTTCCTCTTGTCCCGGTTGTTGGCGATTTCAATACCTGCGTGGATATCCTTTCCTCATCCTTGCTTCTCAGTTCCTTGACTTCCTCATATCCCTGATTTCTTCCCGTTAGACAGCCCAGGATGTAGGTTTTCCTTTGGGCTTCTTTTCCTTCCTACCTACATCACCTTTGGTGATATCCAGTCTGGTGGCTTCAAATTACCATCTACATGCAGATGACTGACTACTTTATACCCAACCCTAAGACCAGACTCCACCTGATTGTCTCATCAGCATCTCAACTTCACATATTCCAACGAGAGCGCGCGCGCGCGCTCTCTCTCTCTCTGTCTCTCTCTCTCTCGGCTTCTCTCACAGCCCTTCCCATCTCAATGAATGGCAGCTCCACTTCCAGAGCCTGGGCCTCAAACCCTGACGTCACCCATTTTCTGTCCCGTCCTTTTGCAGATCGCATTGGCTCTTCTTTCAGAATATATCCAGAGTCTGACCACGTGTCACCACCTATGCCCTATGACCCTGTCCAAGCCACACTCATCTCTCACCGGAATGGTTGTCCTGGCCTTCTCGTTCATCCCCCTGCTTCTGCCCCGTCTCCCTCCTGTCTACTCTGAAGACAGGAGCCTGAGTGACCCTGTTAAAGCGCAAAAGAGAGCCTATCCTTTTTCTAATTGACATTACAAAGGCTTCCCATCGCACACCCAATAAAAGCCCAAATCATTACAAGGGCCTGCGAGGCCATATATGAGGAGCCCCCCCATGCTCTGTGGACCTCATCTTCTGGTATTCCCCCCACTCACTCTGCTCCAGCCTCACTAGTACCTCCCCATTCTGCAGCACCCCAGGCAGGACTCACTTCTGAGCCTTCGTGCCCGCTTCCCCAGGCTGGGAGGCTCCTCCCCCAGACAGCGGCAGGACCACGCCTCCACCTCCTCGGGGCCAATGAGCTCTTCCCTGACCCTCTCCTGGAAAACCACAGGCTGTCCACTCTCCAGATTGTCTAGCCTGCTTTCGGCTTTCGTCTTCTCAGCGGTGATTTACACACGCGCGTACCCCATACACATACAGATATACATTTGGCTTATTGCCTATCTCCCAACAGAGTGCAAGATTCGTATCTGTATGCTGTATCCCCGGGGCCAACCGGAGCGCCTGGCACAGGATCGACCCTCAGTACCAACTTGCCGAAGGACGGATGAACGAAAGATCACTCTGCCTTGCATTAGGGGTTGAATCCCAGGATATTTCTGGGCACCCAAATACCGCCCACCACTCGCGATGGATAGTATTTTGCCCTCCTGAAGTACAAGCTCAGATCTCCAAGTCCTTGGTCAAGGCTTTACTGAAAGGAAAGATTAAAACTCAGAACAAACCAACTCACATGTCTTTGTAAATGATTTACCAGCCTGTGCTCTGGCAACAACTCCCTTTCCCTGAGCCCGCTGTTATCTGAATGTACAACTCCTAATGGCATAAAGTCTGCCAGACTGAACACAATGGCATGTTTTATAAAATACCAGCCGGTGACGGAAAAGCATCCTCACGCTTAAAACCATCTATAAATGTAGGGTTTCCCCAGTCTAGCCTATGTTTTAGAAACCTGAGAATAGATGAGTGTTTTGGTTTGGGTTTTTTGTTTGTTTGTTTGTTTGTTTGTTTGTTTGAATGATGCTAAATTTCTTCTGTGGCCACGTTGGAATCTTTAATCGCTAAAATATTGACATTAATCTTAATAAAAGGAAGAACCTTGGGTCTCTATCCTCCAAATTACAGCGTGTCCTATATGTCAAATGGGAAGGGTGTTATCAAATCATTCCTCTGACTTTTCGGCCCTGAAATAAGCAGTTATATTTGTTCAGAAGCGTGAGACCACACCCAAACTCTCTTTAGCACCAATCAGATTTAAAATGCTAATGTCTTTGTAGAGGAGCGGGGGAAGGGCTGGGGACAGTGGCATTCATTCCCATGGAGCAGACAATGGTCTAAGGGAATTCTATCTGGAAATCTGCCTATTTTCCATAGTGTCCAACCTTGAAAAGGGTTTCCAGGTTCCTCTAGCTGATATGCCCAACCTCCATCTAACAAGTGAGTCTGTCTTTTCATTATAAGTATTTTCATGCTTTAAGGGAAAAGTCAACCGACCCACCCTTTGCTTCTGTAGTTTGCCCTTGACTGTCCAGTCTTTCATGCAGCAAGTGTTCATTTAGCATGTATTTTGTGCTGGCCACTGTGCTAGGTCTTAGGGATACATAGAAGACAAGGATAAAGAGAATAAATTGAGCTTTATTTCTAGGGGTTCACAAGGCATTAGAGAAATGTGCAAATAGACCATCAGAAAGCGATGTGATGCATTGCAAATCAGAGCACAGAGAAGAGAGAAATTGCGTTACTGAAGGGCTCGGCAATGGCTTCATGGAGAAAGTGGCATTTAAGTAGAATCTTGACTGATGAGTGGGAGTCTACCCAATATAGAAGCCGGAGGGGAAGACTGCAGGCAGAGGATGGGGTATGCAAAATCTGAAAGTGTGAAAGTACCAGGCACAGCGGTGGTAGAACAGGGAAATGTGTGCTGTGCCCGAACGAGAGAACCGAGTAGAGAGAGACGTCCCCGAAAAACTGCATTCCCTGCTTGATGGTAGGACTTTATCCTGTCAACACAGAAGGGTTTCTGGTGATGGATGGATGAGGGCACCAATATGGTGTAGGGTGACTGCTGGGGTACCGTGCTTCCCGAGACATGGGCCATAGCGGCAGCAGCGGCCTCACCTGGGAACCTGATAAAAATCCAGATTCTGGCCCTAACCTCAGACTTCAGAGTCAGAATTCAGAATTTCTGGCCATGGGGCTTGGGAATTTGTGTTGAACCAAAGGATCCGGCTGATTCTGATCCACATTCAAATTTGAGAGGCACAGTCCTAGTAACAGTTTGGAAGCTGAAGTGGTTGGAGGGCGGGGGAAGGACAGATTGAAGCTGCAGAAATCGTTCCAAATAGCTCAGCCCAGAAAAAAGCAAAAGCCAGGGGCGTGAGTTTAAGTGGGACAGGATGCACTAGAAAGACCTTTCTGAAACCTTATGTTTTGCAGGAGACAAGCCGAGGATATCTCCAGATATATCCAGATATCAAATCTCACCAATGACCAGAATTATCGGGGTGGCTTTTTAAAATTGTAACTTCCAGGTCCTACGCTTGACTTAGCAAACAGGATCAGTATTCTGTTTGGGCTTTTCTTCCTCTGCTGTTCTTATGTCTTCTTTGTGTTTTGCATTTTCTGTTCATGGAATCTTCCCTCTGGCTAAAGTTGTTCAACTACATGCACTTTGTGGAGATTTCTGGTGTAAGTACTTCCCACTTTAGAGGGGAAGACAACCTTAGAGCATTGGAGCTGGGCAGGGCCGTCACTATGCAGAGAACTGTGGTTCTCAATTAATTAGATTTCCCGGACCAAAGTATTTCTAAAATGCTCCCTCGGTGATTCTAATGTGGAACCAGCACTAAGAACTGACAAGTGGTCCAAGAGCTTCGTTTTAGTGTGATGGAGTCCAAATCTCTCTTCCGCCGGAAGCACTAACGGAGGAAAGAAGGTGAATGAGCTGATGAAATCTTGAGCCTTCTCACTCCCGATCTGTGGGCAAGTAGAGCAAGTGCAGGGCTTGGCATCCCTGGAAAAACTGTGGGAAAGTCTTCCACATTAGAAGCCCTTTTCTCTGGTGGGTCCTGAAAAGATGCCAAAAAGATGAAGAGGGTTTCCCACCCTCCAAGATGTCGTCTTGAGTTGGGGTGATGAGTCCAGCCTGATGGGGGTTGGTTGTCCCCCTGGCTGGGTCAAGTGGGCCCTGTCACACTTGAGAGAATCTCAAGGTACTTTGAGAACTCCTGCACTCAGGCTGAGATGTTAGCCCCGGGCTGGATGTTAGCCTCCATCCCCCTTCATAGCACGAGGCTACAGAAAACTGAACTGAAAGCAACACCGAGCCTTAAAACTGGCGTCAAAATAAGGTGAGGAACATGTCAAGTAGAACCCAGTACATGATAGAAGAACAATTGAATGTCTGAGCAGAGCTGTCTGCTTAAAGCATGAGTAATTTCTGTCTACTCTATGGGTGTTCCATGGCTAAAACCAAACCTCCACAAAACTAAACTAAAAGCAAATTAAAGGGGAAAGAAGGGAGCTGCAAACATGGACAAAGAACCTCATCTGGAAGAAAACATAAGCCAAGAAATAGAAATAGACTTCCCATGAGTGCATCATGCTATAGGAGAATTTTTTTTAATAATTCCGGAAAGTTCTCTACTCTTCAAGGACATAGTTTAAGGAGAGTGGTGAACTACAAACCAGATTCCAAAGAGTAAAGGACGGAGCACAGGGTGGTTAGAGCTCCATGATGATAAAGAGTAGAAAGAAGAAAAACATAAGTTTGAGGGTTTATCTAAGAGAGGAAATCATTATTTTTGTTATTTCTGTTATTATAAGATGGAATCATTGAGCATATTTGTAGGCTAAAGAAAACAAGTAATCAGATTAGTCTTATCAGTCTTGCCCTTACATGAGGTATCTGGAGTAGCCAAACTCATAGAAACAGAAAGCAGAAGGCGGTGGCCAGGGGCCGAGGAGCGGGGGAGATGGGGAGATGGCATCCAGTGGGCACAGAGTGTCAGTTTTGCAAGATGAAAAAGTTTCAGGGGGCTGTTGCACAACAGCGTGAATATACTTAACACTGGTGCACACTTTAGAACAGTTAAGATGGTACACTTTATGTTATGCGGCTTTATTATTTTTTTTACCACTATTATAAACCAACAAATAAGTAAAATAAAATAGTCTTAAAGTCCCAACAGCCACTTTTTATCACCTCGCTTGCCAGCAAGCTGCTCATCTGTTTAGAATGATCTTCATTCTCTCTGATGGAATGTAGGAAATGACTTGGACTTAATCATTTTTTAAATAATAGGTTAATTGGGGCACCTGGGTGTTCAGTTGGTTAAACATCTGCCTTCGGCTCAGGTCATGATCTCGGAGTCCTGGGATCGAGCCCCGCATGGGGCTCCCTGCTCTGCGGGAAGTCTGCTCCTCCCTCTCACTCTCTGTTCTCTCTCAAACAAATAAATTAATTTTTTAAAATGTTAAAAGAATAGGTTAATAACATTTGTTGTAAGTTAATGATAGATTACAAGCACTCTACCAGAACTCCATATACACGTAGCTCGGAAGTGTTCATTAGCTGGCTGTGGATGGGCTGTGACTGGCCGTGGATTGGCTGTAATTGGCTTGACTGCAGCACACTTTGCCGGACAATCTAGAAGTGTTAGCTGGGTTCATCAGCTCACCAGCAGTGGCCTCTCTGTGAAGCAACAGCTTTGCCTTCTCATACATACCTGTCCCCACTCAACTCCAAAGCTCCGGCATCCATGTACATTCCGGAATTCTCACAGATGGATTTGGGAGGTAATTCTTACTCATTTTGCAGCAATTCTCCCACTGGGCATCCACGTTCCTACTTGGCTGTTTCTGTCATTACTGGAGCTGGAGATTCTGGTTCATAGCTCATGCCCCCAACCAGGTGGTCAGCAAGGCTCCTTCATGTAAGAACATCCAGAAATTTCAACCTGAAGGGGGAAGGACCTCAGGGATAGATCACCTAAGGGATGAATGAACAGGCTTGTCATTTCTCCTCTGTATAATATGAAGAGAGAACTTTTACTGGACTTAATAGCTTCCCCTTTTATGAAGTCTGGCTCTTCTAAGAAGGTACAAGATAGAGAGTCAAAAAATTAAAAGTGTCTGTACCCATAGTCATAGTAACTTCTGATGAAAAGGACCAACAGCCATTTCAAAGGGTAGACAGTTTAAAGATTTCATTTATTTATTTTGGGGGGGGAAGAGTGGAGAGAGAGGGACAAGAAGACTCCATGCTGAGCACAGAGCCTGACACAGGGCTTGATCCCACAACTCTAAGATCATGACCTGAGCCAAAATCAAGAGTCGATGCTTAACCAACTGAGCCACCCAGGTGCCCCCAAAGGATAGACAGTTTAGATCAAAGACCTGAGTCCAAAATGAAGCCATCATAGGCCAATCAACCTAGAAAGCAAATGTTTGGTGTGTCAGACTAACAGCACTCCTGGCAAAGGAATGGTTTCAAATTGAATATGACTTTCTAAAAAACCCAGTGGAAATCATCGTTTGCAAACAGTATTATCTCATGGTTTATTGAGCACCGAAGCACAAACATTTCTGTACGCAGCATCTCTCTTTCTATCGATATTTATAATGGCTGTATAATATTCCACCCAGTGAATAAATGGCTTACATAGTTTTGCTAACCTTTCTCCTGTTCTGTCCCCTTGGTTGTTTCTGATACTGCACTATTAGAGGTAACCATGATGGGGCGCCTGGGTGGCACAGCGGTTAAGCGTCTGCCTTCGGCTCAGGACATGATCCCGGTGTTATGGGATCGAGCCCCACGTCGGGCTCCTCCGCTATGAGCCTGCTTCTTCCTCTCCCACTCCCCCTGCTTGTGTTCCCTCTCTTGCTGGCTGTCTCTGTCTCTGTCAAATAAATAAATACAATCTTTAAAAAAAAAAAAAGAGGTAACCATGGTGATCATTTCATCCACGTAGATTTTTCTGCATTGTGAATTGTTTCCTTATAATAGATTCTCAGAAGGGGAATCATGAGGTCAAAGGGTCAATATTTTTGTCATCCTTGACCCACGCTGTTGGGTGAAGCTCAGTTTTACTCTGTCCCTCTTCACACTGAGTATTTTCAAATAATTTTTATTGTAATTAAGAGGAAGAAATGTTCATTTGCCCTCATACTGTTACTGCTGGAATTAAACATTTTTAATATATTTTTATTAATTTTTCCCCTTTTTTGTGAATTGCTTGTCTATATGATAGTGTAAACCAGTGGCAGAGGTGAAGTTTAATTCTGGAACCTTCAAATAGCCTCAAACTCCTCTGTTCTCTTATCCCAACTACCTATGGTGATCAGGCCAGAACAATCCCTTCCAGTGCTCAACTGTCACAGCAGGCAACTCTGTGGGGATATGTTCACGGCTGTGTTACCCACTTCCTTCCTCTTTTTTTTTTTTAAGATTTTATTCTTTTTTTTTTTTTTTAAGATTTTATTTATTTATTTATTTGACAGAGAGAGAGACAGCCAGTAAGAGAGGGAATACAGGCAGGGGGAGTGGGAGAGGAAGAAGCAGGCTCATAGCGGAGGAGCCCGATGTGGGGCTCGATCCCAGGACCCTGGGATCATGCCCTGAGCCAAAGGCAGATGCTTAACGGCTGACCCACCCAGGCGCCCCAGGTTTTATTCATTTATTTGAGAGAGAAAGAGAGCATGGGGTGGGGGGGCGGGGAAGGAGAAGCAGACTCCCTGCTGAGCAAGGAGCCCGACACAGGGCTGGATCCCAGGACCCTGAGATCACGACTTGAGCCAAAGGCAGATGCTTAACCTACTGAGCCACCTAGGCACCCCCTCCCTTCCTTCTTCTTGCCGCCTTCTACCGCCGATGAGAAGTGATACTGCCATTTCTGTGCTTGGAGAATTTTCTCCTAAAATCAGTGGTTCCCAACACTGACTGCACATTAGAATCATCTGGAGAACTTTTAAAATTCCCAATACCCAGCACATCCTGTGCACCAATGAAATCAGTCTCTGGGGTGGGACCTGGCATCAGTGCTCTCGAAAGCTCTACTGCGGATCCCAAAGCACAGCCAACGTTGAGAACCACGGGTTTAAATCCGGGGTCATGGGAGCAGTATGCTAGACACTCAGGGTTCAGAAGTCCATACAGGGGCTCCTACCCTCAGGGAGCTCACAGCTTGGAGGTTTGGATAGCAAACACACTCTAAATGCTGCAATACATACGCTCAGAATATTATAGACATATATGCAAACACACATATATATGGATGGGCCACTTAATATATAACTTCAT
Organism: Ursus maritimus; assembly: GCF_017311325.1. Classification (NCBI taxonomy): domain Eukaryota; kingdom Metazoa; phylum Chordata; class Mammalia; order Carnivora; family Ursidae; genus Ursus; species Ursus maritimus. Next base: position 27,584,687 of record NW_024425564.1, read on the forward strand.
TAACCAGTGGCATCAACTCTATAAAATCTTATGCACTAAGTTTTTGTCATTAAGAGGTAAACTGCATGGAAACAAAGACTTCTTAAAAACACATGTCACAAAGGCTGAGAGAGTTTGTGACGATCTCCAGCTGTCTGCGCTGACTTAAAATATTGACTCTCCATATAGGGAACTGATTTTTCTAAAGGATGACCGTGAAGCCCTATCATTCTGGTTTGCCTAAGAAATGGTTGGTTATGTTTAAGATGCTGTATTTATCAAGGCAAAATATATATGGACACATTGGAAAAAGCATTTTAAAATGAGGCAACAGAGGCTTTTCACTTGGTCTTAGGTCTAAACTCATTGTGCGCTCTCCCTCCCTGCCGTTTCTGCAGCGGTACCGATCGGTCCTTCCACTAGGTGGCGCTCTGGACAAATTCATGAGCGGCGCGCTTTGGAGAAGCTCCCACCTCGTTCTGTGGCTACTCATTCCCGGTCTGGAGCTAAAGCAATCCGAAGCGGTTTTCTTATCTTTTGCTAACTGAGAAATAAAGTTAGGTGCACTGGAACAGTATTTATAACTATCAGTCCACATGTTGTCTTCAGAATTTTTTAAATCTACCTTATTATTTTATTGAATTCTGGTGCATTCCCCCTCACCCCCGATTATCAAGACAATTCTAGGCTTTAAAACAACGTTACAGGCTTCATCCTACAGACATTTAGTCCCTGCTTTTTCTGTTAAAGCCAATAATGAAATACAGCTCCCATTGTCTCTGTATAAAGATCCAAACACACATCAGACTTCAAAGAATTGGATTTATTTTTATGGGTTAAACCATCTGAATGTTATCTGAGACAGAATTAAATGGCAAACATTCCTGACTCTTCTCAACAGAAATAGGACTGTCCTTGGCCCTGGGCCCGGCGGCTGAGTCCTCAGCTAGAATAATACCCAGTATTCAGCAAAAGACAGGTCCAGCTCCGAAGCCCCACTCAGTGGTCGTGCAAATTCTCAGGAAGTCTGATCAGAGTTTCCAGAGGCAGCCGGTCACTGCCATTCCCCTCAGCTCGCCTGGAAAGGGCAGGATTTTTGAGGGTCCCGGAGGCCCAAAGGCCAAATCGTGTCCCACATTCATCCCCATCTCTCCACAGGTGCGGTCTCACAGGTGCGGTCTCACAGGTTCTTCTTTCTGGCTTTTATGTCGACAGAGCTAGACCATTAGAATGAGTCTGGGCTCTTCTGTTGTAAAACTAAGCTTGATACCCAGAGCCAGAGAAGGCTAAAGACATGTTTCGCTTTCGTCTATCACTGGGAGAAATGTCACCTCAGGAAAACCAGATATTAATGAGCACAGAACACAACGGGAATAAATCATCCTTCCACTGGCAGAGGCCGAGAGCCTGGCTGTCCTCTGAGCCTGCCTCAGCATATGTGAGCACTTGACATTCCTAGCCGTGTCTTGGACGAGGATCTTGGTGCCTGAGGGTTTATATGGCACTATTTCTGATCGACACTTGACTCTCTTTTCTGTCACCCTCCAGGGACCGGGCTAGCCATGGAAAGGATTAGCCAACCCCCTTGCTTCAAAGTGTCCCTCAGTCTGTGGCTGAGGCTTTTACACAAACCCTGCTTCGCTCTTTCCAGAACGTGTTCTCCGAAGAGCATGGGGTACTTGCAATGAGCACACAGGTAAGTATGGATGGTGGAAAGAAAGAACCGAACACCGGCCAAGTCACAGCTTTTGAAAGAGCATAACACTCTGCTCAAGACAAGCTTCTCACCCCGATGAGGCATCTGGAGACATAGGACGGAGAACACTCCATACCAGACGGCGCTCTCCCTGTGTGAGGCCAGCTGACCGGAAATGACCCAGTGCTCATGGGAAAACAGGAGAGAGGGAAGCTTCCAGGTGAGTGATGGCACCAGAAGTAAGGCTGACATGAGTGTGGCTCTTCCTTGATGCCCCTCCTCCCTGCCTTCTTTGGGGGGCATGAAGGCACTGAGGAGAGAGACTGAGAAAACCCAGAAAAGGGCATGAGGTCAGGGTGTGGTTGGGACCAAACTGAATTCTTGCCAAGTAATCGTGTGCCAAACACATTACATAGTCTCCTCTAATGCTCAAACCAACGCTGGGTAAAATTATCTCAACTGCACACATGAGAAAATCAAAACTAAAGTGTTCAAATTTCTATTCAGCCTCACACAGGAAGGCACCAAGTCTAAACCTGGAGCCTGGACTGTTTGCCTCCACGTCTCATGCTCTGTACTGTGTCCCAGCAAGAGATGGGGTGTTCTGCTCAGTCTTCTGGCCTTTGTCCTCATCCTTCAAAGGGGGCAAAGGCGTATTCCTGAAGGAAGTGCTGGCTACGCCAAGGAACCAGGAATGTGGAATGCACAGGATAAGGGAAGAATTGTGCTCCATTAAATGATAATTTAGGACAACACAGCTGAGCCTAGTGGTTGAATCTGGTCTGTTTTTCAGTTGCAACCAACACCTGTCTTTTTAAAGGATGGTGACACCTATTGCCAATACTCTTGTTTTTAAAATATGGAGACATAGCCCAGAGCTGCTTTATCCCCTTTTATTTTTTTAAAGATTTGATTTATTTATTTGAGAGAGCACGAGTTGGGGTGGGGGAGGGAGAGAGGGAGAGGGAAGCAGACTTCCAGCTGAGCAGGGAGCCTGGCGCAGGGCTCCATCCCAGGACCCTGGGATCGTGACCTGAGCCGAAGACAGACACTTAGCCAACTGAGCCACCCAGGAGCCCCTAAAGCTGAGATTTAAAAGGGGCAGTTGAGGGGCACCTGGGTGGCTCAGTCAGTGAAGCATGTGCATTCGGCTCAGGTCATGATCCCAGGGTCCTGAGATCGAGCCCCAGTCTGGCTCTCTGCTTGGCAGGAATCCTGCTTCTCCCTCTCCCTCTGCATGCCACTCCACCTGCTTGTCCTCTCTCTCTCTCTCTCTCTCTGTCAAATAAACAAACTAAATCTTTTTTTTTTCGAAGATTTTATTTATTAGACAGAGAGAGACACAGCGAGAGAGGGAACACAAGCAGGGGGAGTGGGAGAGGGAGAAGCAGGCTTCCCACTAAGCAGGGAGCCTGACGCGGGGCTTGATCCCAGGACCCTGGGATCATGACGTGAGCCGAAGGCAGATGCTTAATGACTGAGCCACCCAGGCGCCCCAACAAGTAAAATCTTTAAAAAAAAAATCTAGCTTTAGTTCCTCAACAAATGAAAGATATACTTAAAACAGAAAAGAGTTTTTCTCGCTAGACACAATATTCCAGTGTTTGTTCAATGTATATCCACAGCGCTAAATACTCGTCACGCTAAAGCACTTAGCACAGAATTTTAAACAAAATATCTGACCCATTTTAATAAACTTGGCATAGCAGGCTTTTTTGCTGGGATGATATTTCCACTTGTTCCAGAAAGGTTCTGTCGAAGGAAATACACACCATAGTGTTCAAAGCATCATTTCTTCAATAAGAAACATGTGCACACCAAAATCATCCAGATTTGCATTACCTAAAAGAAGAGGTGACTTAGATTCCATGACCTCAGTGTAAGTTCATAAACTGATCAAAGGAAGAGACTTTTCCAGATACCTGTGGCCCTTGGATCCAGAAGTGATGTTCTTGCCTAAGGTGAACCACTCACAGCCCTTCCTTAGGTATTTTACTTCACTGTGAGACTGAGAGAGAGTGAGTCAGTCCTGCTCTAGTTGTGGCCTCAGCAAGATGTCAACTTTGGGCTCGTCTGTGATGGTAATGAGGTCGATGAGTAGACTGAAGCTGAGACAAAGCACAGATCCTTGTGAGAGTTCAAGGCTCTCAGGGGTTTTCCTTGAGTCGAGCCCCATCCTTATCCCTTTCACCGTCTGGCTGCTGGTTTCCTCTGATTATGTAAGAAACGCCAGGATCCTATTAAATCCCTCTTTGTGCTTCAGCTAGTTTGAGTTGATCTTTTATCATATGCAAGGAAAAAAAAAAAACCCCAACTCATGACGAACGTACCATCAGACTGAAAATAGATGAATTATCTGTCTCAAGAAATTTTAGGGCTATGTCAGCATTTTAACTTCTTGATAGAAGGAGGCCAGCTTCTTTGATGAGAGCTGCCAAATGGTTGCTACCTTAAAAGGGCCCTGCAAGATCTGAGCAAGATGCAAGGAGTCAGAGGGTAGCTCTGTTATGGATCAGACATTTACATAAAAGGAAAGCATTCGGCCCATCTGCATAGGAGCGCACGGCCTGGCTGTTGGAAAATGCTAATAAGAATCCAACACTTCACCCTTGCGCTTGCGCATTGCCTAAAAAAGAACGCTGCACCGAGGAAGCTGCGAGACCGAGCCCTTGTCGGAAGAGATGACATTTTCAAAATCGGGCTCAGTAGAGAGGTGGAGGGGATCTAACCATGTTCCAGTCATGTCTATAACTAACAAAAGCACTTAGACAATTAGAGACTGCCATTGACATGAGTGAATGCCACTAGTCGTTTCTTTCCTGGACAAAAACCCTCAAACATTAGTCTATCACATTCGAAACACTCTAAGCCCCTCCCTGTAAGCCCTCTCGGGTAGAATCGGGTCCCTCTGTAGGGAGGAGCAAGCAGGCAGGGGGGAAAGGGCAGGCTAGGGGGAGAATGTTCTCCAGCTATACAGTATGTCTGAGGGATGGGAGAGAGCTCAACACCATAGGTCGGCATCTGCCCCATGGGCCAGATTTTCTGGAAGGAGAAGCCAAGTCTCACCTGATAAGAGAAGAAAGGAAGAGCCAGCTCTAGAAAAAAAAGACTTAACTTGGCAGCTTACTCTGGCCCCCATCCAGCACCACCAAGATGCCCCCACCCCCACTCTTGTGACACCTCTACAGTGGTTGACTAGTGTCCCACTGCAAATCCATGGCCAACCAGAACCTCAGGATGTGACCTCGTTTGGAAATAGGGTCTTTGCAGATGTAATTAGTTAAGAATCTTGAGATGAAACCATCCTGGATTTAGGATGGTCCCTAAATGCAGTGACAGGTTCCTTACAAGAAGAGAGGGCACAGAGGGAAGGAAGTAGACATGGGAATGATATGGCCACAAGCCAGGGATGCCAGGAGCCCCAAGAAGCTGGAAGAAGCCAGGAAGGATTTTTTCCGAGAGCCTCCAGGAGGAGCCTGGCCCTGATGGCACCTTGATCTTGGGCTTCTGGCTTCCAGAACTGTGAGAAAATACTTGTCTATTCTTTGGAGCCACCAAGTTGTGGTCGTTTGTCACAGCAGCTACGGGACACTAGTGCAGTCTGAAAGCTTGGTAGGGACCCCTCCCCATGCCAAGCACACCAAAGCACCCACACACACCTCCCTTCTACACACCTTCTTCTCTTCCCCCACCGTGCCTCCTCTCCGCCCTCCTCTTGCTCATCCTAATAGCAAAGGCCTCATTTCCTAAACATGGCTCAGGTCAGTTAAAGGTTCAAAGAAAATTAATTTGATTGAATCCAATCTCATCCAAATAGATGATACCATCATTTGTCCAAAAACATTCCCAGTTTTAGAGAGAATCCTTATGAACAAATCTTTAACCAGTAGAATTTCCTATATGAGAAGAGCATTTGAAGAGTAGACGTACTTCCGTTCTGAAGAGGAAGGGTCTGCCCCTGGGGTTCTCTTGGTTCAGCGTGCAGTTGGCTTTAGGGGGACCTCAGAGCAGGAATTCAGTCCTTCCACTTCCCACCCAGTTGATTCCCATCAGCCAAGATCATGTCAAACACATGTCCCCGATCTTGGCCGTATGGATTCCACCGCCATCTGCCCAGCCCCAGCCCCAACCCCACAAAGACAGGAGAGCTCAAACAGAGCTTGGAGATCGTCTCATTCAAAGGCCCCATTTTATCGATCAGGAAAAACAGCACATGAGTGGTGGGATCAAGACAAGAACCAAGGTCTCTTCTATTCTAAAGACGGTCACCGGGTTTGCGGAGTGGTCACCATGTGCCAGACACTGTGCGCGGTACTTTGGGTACACTGGAGTGTTGTGTTGCCTCTGCAGTGAGAGCCACAGAACGTGTAAAAATGTGCAGGAACGGTCCATGCTCAAACAGGGGAAAAGACAAGAAGACAGTGTGTAATACTTCTTTCCCCATTGAGAACCTTTCAGCTCATTGGTTTGGAAGGCATCTGAGTGACCCAAATCTTTCTAGTCTCTCTTCCTCTGTCTCCTTCTCTCAGAATCTTTTTGGCCTTTTCTACCCTTGTTCTCCCCCACAGGTTGGTTGCCCTGTGGGGGCAGGAAGTACGGTGGACTCCCAAGTGCTTGGAATGTTCTGGAAGGGCTTGCAAGCCCTTACGTGAGTCCAAAGAGTAGTGCCCTCTTGTGGAACGTCTGCAGGAGCGCGCCCCTCCTCTTGCCAACATGACCCTGGCTCAGGGCAAAGCTTCAGGGCTGTGCAGTTGTCCACACAAAGCCTTGGCCTTTCTCCTTGTCTTACTCCAGACCCATTCAGCACCTAGACTGGGGATGGTCAAGGAGAGGGAGGAAAGGGGAGCAAGAGCAAAAAGAAATGTCCACCTGCGGCAGTTACTAGTGTTACACCCTGTAACAAGACAGGAGTCTGAAGTTGAGTGAGGCTGAGGAACTTCAAGGAGAACTGAGAGGACATGAGGCCAGCTTCAGACCTAGGTCTGTTTTTATCGGGCCCGCCGCATTTGTTCTCCGGAGAGTTGAAGCATGACTCCCCAGGGAGCTTGGCTCCAGACCTCTGCTCCCTTAGTGTCTCCTATTGACCCTGGGAGCCACCTTGGCGTTGGTCTTGCCCGTGTCAGGACCCACCAGAGGATAGGGGTTAATTTTGGAAGTGGGGTGAGCTCTGAAGAGCTGAGGAGTCAACTCTGCTTTTGTCTCCCACGGTTCATGCCCGTGGCCCATCGTCATGGCTCAGGCTCCGTCACGTATAACTCCGAGGCACAGCTGTGTCGCTCATATTGTCCAGGGCACGCTGGCCGGGAGTGAACACGCCCCTGCAGGCAATAATAAAAATATGTCTCTGGGGGCGTCTGGGCGGCTCAGTCTGTCGAGCATCCAACTCTTGATTTTGGCTCAGGTCATGATCTCGGGGTCGTGGGATCGAGTTGCCATCGGGCTCCACACTCAGCAGGGAGTCTGCTTCTCTCCCTCTCCCTCTGCTCCTCCCCCTGCGCTCACTCTCTCTCTCAAATAAATGAATAAATAAATCTTAAAAAAATATTTCTCTGCCTGTGCAGTTCCCTCTTTCCCAGGACCTCTTGATTCCCTTTCCTACCCCGAGCACCCGTCCTCTCTCCACACCAGAGTACTTCACCCATGTTTAGTCACATGCCTTCTCGAATGCCCCTGCTTGCATGAGATAGGATGGGACCACAGCACCTGCAGCAGTCGCCTGCCGGAGCTGGCCCCAGCCCCCCTCCCCAGGCAGCACTGCCTCTGGTCAACGCCCCCCAAAGCATCATATTGCGGGACCTCGGAAACAGAATCTCCTTCAATGCATTACACAGATTCCTTTATATAGATCAGTTGTTGAGGGTGTTACCTGAGATTTCTTATTTCTTGAGGTCTCGGACATAAGCTATATGTGTGTGCCCGTTCTTCCCTTTTTATTCCTTCCTGCTGCTTGAAAAACAGACATGGTGGCTGGAACCGGAGCAACCAACCTAGACCATAAGGTGACCTTTGAAAATAAGGTCGTGGATTACTGATCATCCAGCTGGAATAAAGGATTTCTGAGTTTCTGAGGCCAGGGATACTCTACCAACTGGCCTGTTTACTTCCAGCGTCTAAAGTGAGAGAGAAAGAATTTTCTATCTCATTTGAACCACTGCTATTTTGGGGTTTGTACCTCACCGCTGAACCAAGTCCCACTAATATCCTTTAGCTTTGTGTGTACTTAATGTTCTCAGTGAAGTGTGTTTCGTTGTAAGTGACAGAAGAGCAGGCCAGTTGGGGATTCAAGCAACAAAACATTTAATAGTCTTCCCATGAGGAAGTCTTGAGGTAGGGAGTTTCAGAGTCTGTTCTATGACTCAGTAACACCAGGACACGAAGACAGTATTTCTGGGGTTCCCTTGGCCTGCTACCTCTGGTCAGAATCTAGCTGCAGCTGCTCCTTCTCACACAACAGCATCCAAAATGGGAAGGTACTCTCTTCTGTATCAGCTAAGAAAATCTTTCTCATAAACCCATAAGCCCATTTCCCCTTATACCTCACTGCAAGTCCCTAGTCTGGTCATGATCAAGGGGGAATGGGATTTCCAAAACTGGTTTAGGCTACGCCTATTGATTCCCCAGGGTCGGGCACATCGCCATTCAAGCAAAACCATGGTTCCATTAGCAAAGAAGTGAGGATAGATATTGGGGAGGCACCCACCCATGTCTGCCCTATGAATTCAAAAGAGCACATTGTGGGATAAAGACATCTGGGTCCTTGATATGGTTTCACTACACAGTTGTAGTGACGTCAGTCTGAAATGCCAACACTCAGTTTATTCGCTTGGGGCTTGTAGCTTCTTCATTTACAGTACACTTATCCCGTGATTTAAGGCTAAAGAAGAGCTAAGTGGACAGTATTTCATTAAACTTACAATTAGGAAAGATGATGATTTAATCTTTTATGCGCTCAGCCCAAATCAAGCTCAAGCTCAGAGAGAAAAAAAAAAGCTATTTATTTTAAGAAATACCAACGTCAAGGGCTCCTGAGCCGTTCCCTGTCATTCCGAGTCATTGGTTCTCTTCTCCAACACTGCGTCTGCCCTTCTTCCATGGCTGTCTCTGCTCTCCCCTCGCCCCCACCATGCACCACCTCCCTCTTCCTCCAGACTTGCCCTATGCCTTGTTGTTGTTGTTACTGTTCTTTTTCTCTTTATTTCTTTTGTCTTTCTTGGTCCTTTGTCCCCCCCCCCCCCCCCCCCGCCTTCCAACTGTGCCCGATGGTGAAGGGTTTCTGGTGGGAGCCGCTGTTTCGCTAATTTGTTTCATGTTCATTATCCTTACTCCTGAAAGCAGGTGAGTTCAGCATTTGTGCACGGCCCTTGCAGAAAAAGCTTGCGCAAAATTAAACTAAACTGAATGAAAACAAGACAAAACAAAAAACAAAACAAATCCCAACCTTCCCCATTTCTGTCACGTGACTGATTAATTCCATTCAGTATTTGGTCTTATGAGGGAAAGAACTAGCAAAAAAGCAGTATCCTATTAAGCTCTCTTCTTTGATTTGATCTAATGAATTCAGGCAAGCTCTGGCAGACAGCGCAAAGCCATATGGGCTGTCATGAAGCCCAGCAAATATTCATGTAGCTGGATCCGCTCAGGTACTTGGCTACCAACACAGAGAACTGGCTTGGACCCAGCACTCAGCAGGAGAGTCCCACAAGGGGAGGTGGTAGGAATGAGTTGTGTCTCCCCAGAGTCGAAGCCCTAACCTCCAGTGTGACTGAATTTGGAGACAGGACTCTTAGGAGGTGATTACGGTTAAATGAGGTCACAAGGTTGGGCTCTAACCCAACAGAACTGTGGTCTTATAAGAAGACAAAGATCTCTCTCTCTCTCTCTCTCTCTCTCTCTCCTTTCCTCCTTTCCTCCCCCATCTCTTTCCCTCTCTCTCTCCCCTATCTTCCTCTTTCTCCCTCCCTCCAACCCCCCCTCTCTCTCTTTCCCCTCCCCCATTTCCCTCTCTCTTTCTCTCTCTCTCCCTTCCTCCCTCTCTCCTCTTACCATTACCATATGAGGACATATCAAGAAGGGGGCCATCTGCAAGCCAGGAAAAGTGTTCTCATCAGAAACTGAAATCAGCTGGTACCTTGATCTTGGACTTCCCAGCCTCTAGAACTGTGAGAAAATATATTTCTATGGTTTAAGCCCTTCAGCCTCTGGTATTTTTATGGCAAACTGAGCAGACTAATACAGGGGCATAGTTTGAAAGCAGAGTGTTGAGGGACAAGACTAGAACAACATGGGGTGATTTCCCCATCCAACCTCCCCCCAGCCTGAAGCAAAAGTCCCACCTTCCCAGGAGCTGGGGTGGCTCAGTCAGTTAAGCATCTGCTTTTGACTCGGGTCATGATCTCGGGTCCTGGGATCGAGCCCCACGTCAGGCTCCCTGCTCAGTGGGGAGTCTGCTTCTCCCTCTCCCTCTGACCCTCCCCCCACCACTTGTGCTCTCTCTCTCTCAAGCAAATAAATAAAATCTTTTTTAAAACTGTCCCACCCTCCTATGTAGGCTCTATTTGTGCACCCATGACTCAACAGAATAAACTCGGACTTCTGGGGGTGGGTGGGGAGGACATGAACTTCCCTGAAATAGATTCTTTCTCTTTCCCATCTATTATTACTAGGGTGATTTCTTTCTTTTTAAATTTCATCCATGAAATTTTTATCATGTATCTCTAAAAGATAAGGATTCTTCAAAAATAACCAGTTATTACATCCCAAGAAATTAAGTCATTCATCAATATCATCAACTATTTAGAATCCAATGTTCACGTTAATAATTGCTTCATGAATGCATTAATGGCTGTCTTTTCATTCGCACACATTGTTTATTTGAATCAAGATCCAAAAAGCCCATCACTGGCAGTGGTGACGAAGTTCCTTAAGTCTCTTATAATCTACAGCGTTGTCCTCTTTAAATCGTTTTCTGTCCTTTAATTTTGTTGTTGTTGTTGCATGTGTTGTGGAAAAGCAGGGTGATTCGTCCTGTTCAGGAGTTTCCCTGTTTGGATTTGCTTCTTGTATCTCCGTGGTGTTTTAACATATCACTCTTTCCTTTGTAATTTCCTGTAAGTGGTTGGTTGGATCAGATTTAGGGTGACATTTTTTAAAGATGGCTTTATAAGCAGAGTTGAGGTCCTCCACGTGGAGATCTAGTTGTTTCTGTTTGTCTGACATTGGCATCTACCAAGGAGTAATATGTAGATACATTACTTCATTGAGGGATATAAAATGATAATATGCTATCAATCCTTCTTCATGTATTAGCTGGAATAATTCTATAGAGGAATAGTCCTTATGTGCTATTTAACTTGTGATTCTGTTTAGAGAAACATCAGGATAAGTGCTTGATGTTTCCCTTTGTGTATTGGCTTCATATTAACGTGTTGGTCCACCCTTGTTCCCCAAAGGCAAACACTTGGCAATGAGTCTGCGTTGATTTTGTTGCGTTTGGTGTTGTTCCATCACGAACTTGCGGATTTTAACCTATTTTATGTGCTTCAATCTATTGCACTTCCTCTCTTTTGTAAAAAGATTTATTTATTTATTTGAGAGAGAGAGCATGTGTGCGAGCAGAGAAAGGACAGAGGGAGAGAGAGAGAATCTCAAGCAGACTCCCCACTGAGTGTGGAGCCGACGGAAGGCTCCATCTCACGACTCTGAGATCATGACCTGAAATGAAACCAAGAGTCCGTTGATCAACCCACAGAGCCACCCAAGCACCCCTGCACTTGTTCTCTTTGATGATGTTTATTTTTTAAAAAAATTTTTTAAAAATTTTTGCTAAAGAGAGAGCACATGTGCGCAAGCAGGGGGAGGAGCAGAGGGAGAAGTAGACTCCCTGCTGAGCGGGGAGCCCAATGCAGGACTCGATCCCAGGACCCTGAGATCATGACCCGAGCAGAAGGCAGACGCTTAACAGACTGAGGGAACCAGGTGCCCCTCTTTGATGATGTTTAAATTGCTCAATCTTTAGCCGGGGTGCCTCTTCAGGTTGGCCCCTAAGTCCTTCTGATGTGTCTTAGTAAATAAGTTATCTTTGCCATCTTCCTTTCTTCCCTCATTTCTGATCTAAGAAAATATTCCAGGTTTCTCCTGCACATTTCCTGACCCAGATCTCGAATCAATCATTTCTCCAAGGAGCACTTTCCTTTTAGTGGGAAATGGTTTTGCAGGATCACCATCTGTCTGCTGAAGATACTCATTGCTATGAGGTTCATCATTATTTTCTTGGCTATTTCTGTAGACAGAACTAGAAAGTTTTTCTAGAAGAAGTTTAAAAATTTTTTAAAAGATAACTACGGGGCACCTGGGTGGCTGAGTCGTTCAGCATCTGCCTTCGGCTCAGGGCGTGATCCCAGCGTTCTGGGATCGAGCCCCATATCAGGCTCCTCTGCTGGGAGCCTGCTTCTTCCTCTCCCACTCCCCCTGCTTGTGTTCCCTTTCTCGCTGGCTGTCTCTATCTCTGTCAATAAATAAATAAAATCTTGGAAAAAAAAAAGAAGGTGTCAAGCCTCAATTATAAAAATAAATAAATAAATAAAAGATAAACTACATCATGAGAATATAGTGAACCTCCAAATCAAATTTAGGACTACATGGTTTATTTAGCCTCTTGTATCTTAAATATGGCCTTTTTCCTGTACCAATAAAACTGGTTGTCAAGGACACTGGAAATGAAAGAATTAGAATATCACACCATTATTCATTTGCTTTATCCCGCAGTAGACCCGGAACAGTCTTAGAGAAACAATGCCGCTTCTCACCATTCCCAGACAATACAAATTCTGAAACCAGTGTTAAGATCTTTTCCCCTTTATGTTTTGTCCTTATAGTATATCCCACTGGGAGTCTACTGTTAAATTATTGTGTTTAAAGCCTCTTGGAATAGTTCTTCTTTGTGTGGACATCTTTCAAAATGTAGCTCTGAGAGGTCTGAGGAGGACCGAGCCAGAACAGAGGTTAAGGACTTGCCTACGGAAGGACCATTATCCTTCCAAGAACCAAATGCTCTCACATCCAGTTTAATTTTATCCCCCTGCTTCCTTCATGTGGTTTCCCTAACTCCCAGCCACCCCCAACCTTCAGTATCTCCCTTCATGCTTGGGTCCTCCAACACTACCTTCTGACATCCCAATGGTTGGGTCCCTGCACCATAGGAATCTTTACCCCCAAGAGTTACAAAAATATGTTCACACACCTTTTTAAAAAATTGTTTAAAAATAGATGTTATTTCTTGGAGCACCTTTAGGTACACAATAATGTTGAACAGAAGGTACAGAGATTTTCCGTATTCTCCCGTCCCCATTCATGCATGGCCTCCCCCATTACAACACCCCTTCCCCACAGAATGGTGCATTTGTTACAATAGATAAACCTACACTGACACATCATTACAGCCCAAAGACCATAGTGTCCATTAGGACTCACTCTTGGTGGTGTACTTTCTATGGGTTTGGACAAATGTTGCCATGGCATGTATCCATCATTACAGTATCATATAGACTAGTCGCACTGTTCTAAAAATCCTCTTTGCTCCTCCAAGTCATCCCTCCCTCTTTCTCTGCTCACCCCAGGCATCCACTGATTTTTAACTATCTCCATAGTTTTGCCCTTTCCAAAATTTCCTATAGTTGGAACCATACTGTACATGGCCATGTCGAATTGGTGTCTTCCACTTAGTAACATGCCCTTAACTTTCCTTTATGTCTTCGTGGCTTGATAGTTCATTTCTCTTTAGTGCTGAATACTATTTCATTGTCACAATGTGCTACAGTTTATTTATTCATTCACCTATCGAAGGACACATTGGTTGCTTACAGATTTTGGTAATTATGAATAAAGATACTGTAAGCATCAGCATACAGGCTTTGTGTGAACATAAGTTTTTCATTCTTTTGAGAAAATATCAAGGAGCATGATTGCTGGGTTATATAGTAAGAGTGTGTTTAGTTTTAAAAGAAATGGCCAAATATGTTCCAAGGGGCTGCGCCATTTTGCATTGCCACCAGCAACCAGTGAGAGTTCCAGTTGCTCTACATCTTTGCCAGCATTTGGTGTCATCAGTGTTTTGGATTTGGGCCATTCTTACTAAGTGTCTAGTGATATCTCATTGTTTGAATTTGCATTTCTCAGATGACATATGACGTGGAGAATCTTTTCACACGCTTTTGTTTTTTTGGTGAGGTGTCTGTTAAGGTGTTTGGCTCATGTTTTCATCAAGTTGCTTATCTTCTCATTGTGGAGTGTTAAGTGTTCCTTGTACATTGTGAAAATCCTTTATCAGGTATAGCTTTTGCAAATAGTTTCTCTCCCCCAGTCTGTGGCTTATCTTTCCCTTCTCTTGACAGTGTCTTTTGCAGAGCAGGAAATGTTCATGGTAAGGAAGTCCAGCTCATCAGTTCTTTCTTTCACGGTTCATGTATTGGTGTTGTATCTAAAAGGTTATCACCAACTCCAAGGTCATCTAGATTTCTCCTTTGGTATCTTCCAGGGGTTTTACAGTTTTGTGTTCTACGTTTAGGTCTGTGATCTATTTTGAGTTAATTTTTGGGTAGAGTGTAATGACTGGGTCTAGATTCATATACTGTTTTTGCATGTGGATGTCTAGTTGTTTCAACGCTCTCTGTTGAAAAAACTGTCTTTGCTCTATTGTATTGCTTTTGCTTTTTTGCCAAAAATCAGTCGACTCTATTTCTGGGGGTTTACTTCTGGGCTCTCTATTCCGTGCGATTGATCTATTTGTTTACTTTTTCTCCAAAACCCCAGTGTCTTGATCACCGTAGCTTTTTAGTAAGTCTTGAAGTTAGGTTGAGTACAATCCTCCAACTTTGTTCTTCTTCAATATTGTGTTGCCTGGTCTAGGTCGTGTGCCTCGCCATATAAACTTCAGAATCAGTTGCTCTCTGCACGAAAACTGGGATTTTAATTGGGGCTGCCCAGAATCTATAGATCAAGTTGGGAAGAACTGATATGTTGACAATACAGAGTCTTCCCATTCACGAGCATGAAACATCTCACCATTTATGTAGTTCTTTGATTCACACACCTTTGATGGAGTAATTTCACTTCTGATAAGTAAGTCACCCAAAAAAGGGGAAAAAAATATATGCAGCATTGATTTTAATAATTCATGACCAAGATAATTCTGAAACTTTAAAATGAATACAAAGTTTCTGAGGAAACATATTTAAAATGTAGACTTTTTTAAATAAAAAAGGAATTTAGGCATTTTATTTTCAATTTTTCTTTTGATAAGTAAAATGTAGATTGTATTTGTGGCTTTATTTTTTTTTAAGATTTTATTTATTTATTTGACAGAGAGAGAGACAGCCAGAGAGAGAGGGAACACAAGCAGCGGGGAGTGGGAGAGGAAGAAGCAGGCTCCCAGAGGACAAGCCTGATGTGGGGCTCGATCCCAGGGCTTGATCCCAGGACTCTGGGATCACGCCCTGAGTCGAAGGCAGATGCTTAACGACTGAGCCACCCAGGCGCCCCTCTATTTGTGGCTTTAAAGTACATTTCCCTGAACACCAATTCGGTTGAGCACCTTCTCATATGTCTATTGGCTATTTTATTTCCTTCTTTGTGACGTGTCCCTTTCTGTGGGAATTTTTCTCATTTGTTTTCTGAGTTCTCAGTTTTTTCCTTATTAATTTGTAGGAATTTTAATATATTCAAGATCCTAGACTGACTTTCTGGTAATACATGTTGCAAATATTTTTTTTTTCTATTCTGTGTTTTGTGCTTTCAGTCTCTATGATGTCTTTTGATTAACAGAATCCCTAATTTTGTTGAAGTTAAAATTAGCAAGTGTCTCCTTCTTCATTAAGAAGTTCTTAGCTATTTTTGAGTCATTGACATTTTCCCATCTTCTATATGCTTTATAATTTTGCCTTTTGCATTTTGAGCTCTTATCTACTGGGACACAATTTTTCTGTATGATATAAGTGAGGGTTTACT
This sequence comes from Ursus maritimus, assembly GCF_017311325.1. Lineage (NCBI taxonomy): Eukaryota > Metazoa > Chordata > Mammalia > Carnivora > Ursidae > Ursus > Ursus maritimus. The sequence goes on from NW_024425564.1 coordinate 27,600,363, forward strand.
TTTACTTTTTTCCATATGGATTACCTACTTATCCCAGGAGTACCATTTGAAAAGCTCACCTTCCCTCACTGATACACAAAGCCACCCTGGTCACATAGCAACTTTCTATATGAGCATAGATCTGTTTCTGGATTCTCTATTCTAGTCCATCAGTCTGTTTACAATCCTGGCATCAGTACCTCACTATCTAATCCCTGTAGCTTTACACCATATGGAAGGACAAATTCACCCCTTGGATTTCCCTTCAAGAGAGTTTCGATTATTTTTTTTATCATTTGCATCTCCTTATACCTTAGAAGCAGTGAGTCAATCTCAATAAATAATCTGATATAATTCTTATTAGGATTGAAAGATCTATTCTTCCATTTAGGGAGAATTGACATGTTTAATACCAAATCTTCCAAAACGTGAACATGGTATGATATAGCTTTCCACTTATATAGGTCTTCTTTAATGTTCAATAAAGTTTTATTATTTTCTCCATAAATATATTTTGCACACACACACACACACACACACACAAAAGATCCTTTGCACATCTTTTCTTAGATTTATTCTTAGGTCTGCTGTATGTTCAAGTTAAAAGTATCTTTTTTCTTGCTTTTCTTTTTTTTTTTTTTAAAGATTTTATTTATTTATTTGACAGAGAGAGAGAAAGCCAGCGAGAGAGGGAACACAAGCAGGGGGAGTGGGAGAGGAAGAAGCAGGCTCATAGTGGAGGAGCCTGATGTGGGGCTCAATCCCATAACGCCGGGATCACGCCCTGAGCCGTAGGCAGACGCTTAACAACTGCCAGCCAGGCGCCCTGAGACCTTTCATTTTTTTTTTAATTTTATTTTTATTTATTTGACAGAGAGAGAGACAGCCAGCGAGAGAGGGAACACAAGCAGGGGGAGTGGGAGAGGAAGAAGCAGGCTCATAGCGGAGGAGCCTGATGTGGGGCTCGATCCCAGAACGCCGGGATCACACCCTGAGCTGAAGGCAGATGCTTAACTGCTGTGCCACCCAGGCGCCCCTGAGACCTTTCATTTTTAAAGAATTTTTAGATATCCTGAAAAACAAAAGAAAGTTTCCTTCATTAGTTATTTTAAGGTATTTTCTAAATTATTATTATAAATGGGTGCAGAATTTTATCAGTGTTTTAATCTATCCAGAAAACCATATGATGTATCTTCTGTTAGAATATAATGGTTAATTATATCAGCTGATTTTTCTAACATTAAATCACCTTGTATTCTTAGGACAAGCCTAACTTCGTCACGATGTGCTGTCCTTTTAAAAACATTGTCGGGAACAAACATATGGATGGATTTGATTTTTGTAGGAATTTACATTTTTACATATTAATTTTCTTCTCAAATATTTATTGAGCACCTACAATGTGTCAGGCACAGTTCCACATCAACAAAACGAACCAGGATTCTTGCTCTCATGAAGTGTGAATTTCATCAGGGAAAGACATAAAAGAATAATTGGACATAATTCATAAGTCTTATTCAGTGTGTTAGAAGATGAAAAGTACTGTGGAATAAAGAGAAGTGGAAGAGGGGATGGAGGATGGGGAGATCTAAAGATCGACTGGGAGGGTGTAGTAGAATAAGGTGATAAGGGGCGCCTGGGTGGCACAGCAGTTAAGCGTCTACCTTCGGCTCAGGGCGTGATCTCGGCGTTATGGGATCGAGCCCCACATCAGGCTCCTCCACTGGGAGCCTGCTTCTTCCTCTCCCATTTCCCCTGCTTGTGTTCCCTCTCTCGCTGGCTGTCTCTCTCTCTGTCAAATAAATAAATAAAATCTTAAAAAAAAAAAGAATAAGGTGATAAGAACAGGTCTTGTTGAAAAGACAACTGCTAAGAAAAGAGTTCAAAGAGATCAGGGGTATTAGCTATGTGGTTATCAGGTGGATAATGTTTAGGAAGAGGGAAAAGCCAGGTAAGGGCAAAGGTCGGTGTGGCTGGACTGGAGTAAGCAATGGGAGAACCAGTAGGTGAGCTCGTCAGAACGTAAAGGGCTAGATCATGTGGGGTTGTGTCAACTCTTGAAGGCTTTTGGATTCTCTGCGTGACCTGGGAGCTATTGCAGAGTTTCAGGCAGAGACTTGACATGATCTGACTTGCACCTTAAAAGGATGGCTCCGGCAGCTGACTTAGGAATAGACTATAAGTTAGTAAGCATGGAAACAGGGAGAACAGTTAGGATGCTATTAGAATAACCCAACAAGGAACGATGGTGGTTCGGGGAAGGGTGATAGCAGTGGCAGTGGTAAGCAGTGGGTAGATTCTGGATATATTTTGAAGGTTGAGGCTACAGGATTTCCTGATGGATTATATGTGAGCTGTAAGGATTGGGGGAGGAGGATAAAACTGCCTTCAATTTTTTTTCAGACATGTCGCTGGAAATGCACCCATTCATGCACGTACAGCCGATAAAATCCCAAGTTCATTTTGGTACATGTTGAATTTGAGGTCTTTATTAGACAGTCAAGTAGCATTGTCAAGTAGGTAGTTAAATCTTGAAATTGAAAGAGAAGTCTGAGCTGAAAATATAAATTTGGGAGTCCTCAGCTTATAAATGGTATTTAAAATTAATTGTCCAGATGAGATGACCAAGGAAATAAGTGTACATAAAAATAAGAAGAGAGAGACCAAGGATTCACTCTGAAGACCTCCAACATTAAGAGTTTGGGGAGAAGAGAAGGAATCTGCAGAAGAGACAGGGAATGAGGAAACAATGAGGCCAATGGAGACCCTGGTAACTATGCTGTCATGGAAGTGAAAGGAAAAGGTATTCCAAGAAAAAAGGAGAAATGCACCCTTACTCTGTCAAATGCTACTGATAGGTTAAGTAAGATGAGGGTAGAGGTTGGCCATTTAATGTAGCAAGGTCATTTGATGACCCGACAAGCACTAGTTTGGAGGAGTGGTAGGAGAAAAGCATGAGTGAGAGGAGAGAGATGGGAGTAGAGGAATGGTTAAACTCTGGGCTATAAAGAGAAGCAGAGAAATGGGTAGATGGAGATTTAGGGCAAAGACAGGTTTTTTCCCCCTAGAATGGAGAAATAAGCATATGTTTGCATGCTCGTGGAAATAACCTGGTAAAGAGTAAAAAATCAAATATATAACAAGGAGGGGAGAATTGATAAAGCAATGCCCTTAAGTAGGAGAGCGGGATAGGACCTAGTGCACAAAGGGAGGGATTGTGATAAATAGACGGGAGCGTGGATACGTTCATTATATTAACAGACAGGAAGTTCGTGGGTACAAAGGAGGGTCTTATAGGGAGTGAGCTGGGTGGCAGAGGTCTGTGGAAATTCTCTTGTGATTTGTCTCAAGTTTCTTAGTGAAGTAAGAAATGAGGTCATCAGCTTAAGTGCTAGAGTTTAAAAATTTTTAGGACAAAGGTGTTCATATTCTCTTATTATTTGTAAAATAACTACAGCTCCGGTAGTGGATACTCATTTTCATTCCCGCTTTTGGCTGCCTTCTTTTTGTTGTTGTTGTTCTTAACGCATCTCACTGGACATTTGTCAGTATTGAATTTTTTTTTTCAAAACACCATCTTCTATCATTATTGATTCTCTTATGACTTCTCCATTTATTGTCTATTTTACTTATTTCTGTACTTTGTTTCCTTCCTTGTATTTTTGTGTGTGGGGAGAGGTTATTTTGTTGATTGTTTCCTAAATTCTTGCGACAAATGCTTAGCTCATGAATTTCAAGCACTCTTCTTAGCTAGTATATATTTAAGATTTAAAATTTTCCTTTATAAAATTTATTAACTAAATTCCACAAGCAGCTAAACATATACTAGTATTATAAACACTCAGTTCAAAATATTATCTAATTTCTATTTTATAGGTCCTTCTTTAATCCACTTATTATGTTGAGGTGTATTTTTTTAATTTCTACTCATTTTTATTATTGATTTTTTGCTTAATGCATTTAGAACGAAGCTCTGTAAAATTTCACTTCTTCAAAAATTATTTGGACTTACCATATGAACTCGTATTTGGTCCTTTGCTATAAATATTCTGCATGTGTTAGGAAAAATTATGTACCCTGCACTTGGTGGGGACAGATTTCTGTCCATGTTCATTAGGTCAAGTTTGTTAATAATGCTATTAAAATCTTCTGTAGTTTATCCAATACTTATGTGCTAAATTTATGAATTCCTGAGAGGTCTACGCTAAAAACTTTCTGCTATGACTGCAATTATCTCTTTTTTCCTTACATTTCTGTCAATATGTTTTCTTATACTTTGAGATTAGGAGATTAAGTTATATGTCAAAAATGCATTTTGGGGGGTACCTGGGTGGCTCAGTCGGTTAAGCATCGGAATCTCGGTTTCAGCTCAGGTCTTGATCTCAGGGTCCTGGGATCGAGTGCCACGTGGGGCTGCGCGCTGAGTGGGCAGTGGGCTTAAAGATTCTCTCCCCCCCAAGGGGCGCCTGGGTGGCGCAGTCGTTGAGCGTCTGCCTTCGGCTCAGGGCGTGATCCCGGTGTTATGGGATCGAGCCCCATATCAGGCTCCTCTGCTAACAGCCTGCTTCTTCCTCTCCCACTCCCCCTGCTTGTGTTCCCTCTCTCGCTGGCTGTCTCTCTGTCAAATGAATAAATAAAATCTTTAAGAAAAAAAAAAAGATTCTCTCCCCCTGCCCCTCCCTCCAACTCACGCTCATGCGCACTCTCTGTCTCCAAAATAAGTAAACAAACCTTTAAAAACAAAACAAAACAAAAACAAACAAAAACAAAAAACCAAAAAATGCATTTGGGCACTTAGTTCATTTATAATTAATGTAATTAGTAATATATTTTGCCTTATATCAACCATATTATTTTGTACTTCATATATGTTCTACCCATTCTACGCTTTTTTTAACCCTTACATACCTACTTAATAAAGCCTAAAATTAATCAGTAGACTTAGCCTCTAGACATTATGAGAACCAAGAAACTCAGAACACTTAAGCCTACATTCACCCAGCTCAGCAAATGCTCTCAGGGCACCAGGGGTTTAAATGCTCCAGGTTGCCATTTAGTCCTCTTGGTTCCCATTTCTATTTAGGTTTTAATTTGTTTATTTCTTATTCTCTTGTCAACTTGGTCATGTTTAGATGACCTTGCTTGGCATAATATCAGTATCCTAAATTACATTCTACTAAACTTCATATAGCGAATACAAGAGCACTTTGCCAATTTCATACAAGTATTTTCCCACTATGTTTATGCTTTGTTTTTTATTTATTTTTCAGTGTACAGAGATGTCATGATTAAGCACTGCAGAGCCTCAAGCACTGAGTGAGCACAGAGCCGGTCACAAAGTGGCAGTGCACTAAATACTTACTGGATAAACTAATGTTCTTCATTATTATGTGATTGAATATGCCACTCTTTTCCATTGTGAATTTTCTTTTTTTTTTTTTTTAAAGATTTTATTTATCTATTTGACAGAGATAGAGACAGCCAGCGAGAGAGGGAACACAAGCAGGGGGAGTGGGAGAGGAAGAAGCAGGCTCATAGAGGAGGAGCCTGATGTGGGGCTCGATCCCGGAACGCCGGGATCACGCCCTGAGCCGAAGGCAGACGCTTTAACCGCTGTGCCACCCAGGCGCCCCCCATTGTGAATTTTCATTTGCAGGCTCCAAAGTTAAGAAAGTTACTGCTGGGGCACCTGGGTGGCTCAGTCGTTAAGTGTCTGCCTTCGGCTCAGGTCGTGATCCCAGGGTCCTGGGATCGAGTCCCACATCGGGCTCCCTACTCGGCAAGAAGCCTGCCTCTCCCTCTCCCCCTCCCCCTGCTTGTGTTCCCTCTCTCACTGTCTCTCTCTCTGTCAAATAAATAAATAAAAATCTTAAAAAAAAAAAGAAAAAAGAAAGAAAGTTACTCCTATCATTCATACACTTAATGTAGGATATTCTCTGGAATTAAAAAAAAAATCAGTCAACATTTCTTAAATATATTGTAGCACAAATATGGTGAAATTAATACAGACATTGACTTGATTTAGCCATACTGGCTAGACGCCAAGCCTCTGAAGACATTGTATTGCTACAGAGTTTGCAAGTGTGTTAACACCTTGGATTATGTTTTTCTGCACTCCTGAAGTCAGTTAATCATACTGGGAATGAGCCTGCATAAAGCCATTACATTAATTTGCTTATTAAGAACGTTTTTCCAAACCCTTTCCAAGGATTTGGACCTGAGAAACACCAAACCAGTCTTAGGACACAACTTGGCAAAGGAATTGACTTCTGAGTCCTCTGTCAGCTTCCCCTCAATTTCCATAATCCCTTCCACCGGTCCCATTGGCCATGGCCAAGCAGCAAAGGGAACAGTAAATCTCCATTTTAGTGACGGTGACTGGTACTCACAGTATGAGCTCTCTGGCTTCCAAAAGTCCCAGGAGCACGTTCCCCACTTGGTGAGGTATCCTATTTATACCAGTGACCTTCCCCACATTCAGAACTTGAACAGCTGCATAATATATATAACGGAATGGAAAGTAACATGACACACATTTCAAAGAGAAAATTGGAAAGGGATATGTCTCCAACGTTCCTTCCAGCTCTGAAAGGCTATGCTTCTTTGAGTCTATATAATAAAAATAACAAAGGGGCCAGCATGGGGCAAGACAGAGGAGGCTGTTGTAGGGAAAATGATTCTCACTTTCCAAAGTGAAAGCCTGAAACAAGGAAGGAAATGTTTAAAACAGAACCGAAAAAGTTTACCGATCAAGACTCTTAATGAGCACTATAATTATTCTTTCTGAATTTGAAACAGTCCATTTTAAAAGGTACCAATCATTACACTCAACATATTTTAAAATAACTACAGATTTATTTATCAGTACCCTTGAGATCCAAGATCGTGTGTATGACTCTCTATCTGCAGGGCCTAGTGCCACACGTACAATCATCATTCAATTCATGTGTTATAATTAATAAATTGTGACATTCTCGAGAGTGACAGAGGATTGTGTGTGTTGTGGACACCTGTAATTGTAAGGAATCATTAGCATTTATGGAGTGCTCGCTGTATACACCACGCTGCTCAAGGGATTGAGATTTCTATGGAGATAAGTAGAGTGCTCATAAGTAGAGTGGAGTCATTGGGTTTTGTGATGGGAAAATGACATTTGGAATGTAAAACTACTGTAAATCCTAATTTTGAAGTCAAATTAAGCAACCTCTTCTCCATCAACTAAAGACCTCCCTTGTCTATTAGTCCAGTTACACACTAAACTCACTTCTGGCCTACAAAACTGGAAAATCAAGGTCAAAGGCAAGGGCGCCTGCTTTGCCAGAGACACCTGCCTCCCTCCCTTCTTCCTACTCACCTCCATTATTTTGGAAGCAAATATGTGTTGCTTGCTCAGATTGCTACAATCGCTAGAGAAGCTCTGCAAGGCCCAGCCCCACAGTTGTATTATCCTTGTCCCTGAAACACACTCTCTCTTCCTAATAGTGTAGCAGGAAAGCAGTAATGTTGTTTTGCTTTTATTAAACTGTCAGCTGCTCAATAGGAACCACAAAGAGAATACAAATATGTGAATATGTTCAAGTAATTTGAAAATAGGTTTATTTTTCTTTTAATATAGGAAAAACATGGAAACTTATTGCTCTCACACCCCACCCAATTTTACTCACTAGCCAATTTCTGGAATACAAAGTTAGTCTTCTCCTTCTTCTCCCTCTCCACCTTTCTTCTCCTCCTGTTCCTCCTTTTCAGAGAATGTGTGCTTTGAACAGAAGAATGGAAAAGTCATTTTAGCAATATAAAGTAAAAACTTATTTCCAGAATTCAAACGGAAACCCAGGTGGGAATGTGGGGAAGGAACACAGATTTGCTTACCTGTAAGCCTTGGGGCTAGATTCTAGACTTACAGTCTCCTTCCTACTCTATAACTCTAAAATTCTGTGATATGAGTAAAGAAAGTGTTAAGAAGGAAAGACAGGTGCACAAAACGTTTGGAGCTACCTCAAGCGATAACTGTCACGTTCCATCTTAACTACAGCAGCACAAGGCAGATCAGGAGGGGTCAGAATAAAAGTGGGCTAGTTTCAGCCTCTTTGTTGAGTGACAAAAGGTACCGGAAGAATGTACCTAGCTATGGAAGCTAGGAAGAGGCATAGAAGCAAGCAGAGACTGAGACCTCACTGGTTGGACAATGCCAAGTGGATATGGTGGGGCTCTCCCATCCAGAATCTGTGATTCCCAAATGGCAGAGACTGGGAATCCAAGAGCTGTGAGTTTTCAGAGATCCAAGCAAAACAGAGGGAAGGTGACATGAGGGAAGTTAGTTGGGACTCAGGTAGACTCAAAAAGATGGAATCCACTTATAAATTTGGGTTCAAGGTAGACCTCTAGGCTTCAATAGGAGGAAAAGGCCAGTTTTCAAAAGTAGACATAGGTAAAGGTAGGTGGAGGCTACAGGGTAGTCTACTGTGGTGAGTTAAGGATGGCCACAAATACCTCTTCCACCAAAAGATGAGCCCTGTGTCCTCAACTCTTGAAACTGGGAAGACTTTTGATTGAACTATACTAGCTTCTTGGCCCAGGCTTTAAGCAACTGGCAGTTTCCACTTCTTGTCTCTTGATATACTAACTCTTGGAAACCAGCTGCCATGTTGTAAGGAAGCCCAAGCATCCTGTAAAGAGGGCTTACATGTAGAGAAACCAAGGTCCCAGTCGACAATCCCAGCTGACTTTCAGCCAGCAGCCAGCACTAGCCGACAGCCATCTTGGAAGTGGCTCTTCCAGCCCCAGCTGATGAGAGATGGAGCAGAGACTAGATGCCCCAGCCAAGCCTTGCCTGGAGGGTGGATTGATGAGCAAACTAGACGCATGTTGTTGTAAGCAAACGAGTTGTGGGGTGATTTGTTATGCAGTAATAGGGAACAGTCATCTTATTATTTGTATGTTTTATGCATGTATGAAAATTCCTATATAAAAATTGTTTTAACTAGGTACAAGGACACAGCAGCATGATGTGACTTGGTATTTGAGCCGTAAGAGGGACGTGTTTCTCAAAGATTGGTTTGGGAGCCTTTTGTATCAGCCTTCCAAGGAGTCAAGATCTCAGAAAGGAAAAGGAAATCTGCATTTTTCACAGGCACTGCCAGGGAATTCTGGCACCCATGAAAGTTTGAGACACAGGGTTAGAGCAGCGGTTCTCAGGCTTGGCTTCCCACCATCATCAGCGAGGTAAGTCTACGCGATACTGGTGCCTGGCTCCCACCGGCAGAGTTAGCGACGTAAGCAGCTGGAGGTGCACCTGGGTGCTGAGACTTGTCCTGATGATTCCAATATGCAGCCCGGGGGTTTGAGTCTGAGAACAGGCAACATCTGAGTTCAGAGGAGTCAGCTGGCCAGAGCCCGGCGAGGGCTACAGAGCCCAGCAAGGCGTGCTGGAGAAGGCCAGCTTGTGGATCATCGTGGGGAAAAGCAAAAGGGAGTCTTTGTGATGCTACGTGACTAGGACCAAATTCTCCAACAAGGAGTAGAAATTGGGAGACTGTGGAAGGAAGATTTTCCATAAGTTCGAACCAGGGGCATCCCCCACTTTTCCAAAGTTTGTGTTACACGACTTCGCATTTAGAGAAGACCTACATTCATAACCGGTTTTCACTCCCCAAAAGAAACCCAAAGAGAGTTTTCCCTTTTATGGAAACAGTGAAAGTAGCACTTGGCATCAGTTTGGCCGCAAGCTGTTGTAGAGACGGTGCCACCCAGCCAGAGCCTTGAACCGTGTCTGCGAGCATTTGGCTTTTATCTTGATTTCTTTTGTGCATCCGTCAGCAAGATGTGTCCTAAAGTATCAGAAAAGCCGAAGAAGGGTTATTTTGTAGGTCTGGGGACACTCAAAAATGCTTCCAGGCGAATTAATAGTAACCACTTGTTTGCTCTATACCATTTGGGCACAGGAAAGGCTTCCTAGGGACGCTCTACTTCCGGATAGTGGGGCAAAGCTTTACTGGAAAATGGAGGGACCAAAACACAAACTAAAGTTCTTCTGTGTGATTGAGTAGAAAATAGATGGTTTTTCGCTGAGAGGCATTCGGATTGCAATTTCCTTTTCAAAATTATTTCTACACCCACTTGGAAGTGTTCCTCTCTCTCTTGCTATTGCAAAGGCTCTTCTGAGCCAACGCTTCGCATTCGGGCCTTCCGGTTTTGAGTGGCGTGGGGAGGTGTTAAGAAGGCGGACTGTGGGAGGACTGACGGGTACAGGGATCTGTGTGGTGCTTCAGCGAGTTGCAAGGCTGGCAGATGGAGCCGGGCACCAATTATTAGTGCATGGGTTGGCATGGCTTTCCCCCTTCCCCGCTGCTGCAGGTCATGATGTCTGGTCCACCTGCTTTCTACCCCTCTCCCCTAATGGTGGGAAATCTAGGTGGAGGCCCTGGGAAGAAGGGAGAGAGACCAGAAAGCCGCAGGGGCTCTTTGTGGAGAGGGTTTTACTTGAGACCAGCTTCGGATGTGAGAGAATGAGATTGGAGAGAGAAGAGTGTGGCCGTGCGGCTGAGAGGAATCTCTTGGCATGATCCCTGGAAAAGTTCAAACAAGAGGATGGAGTCGCTTTTAAGTGTAGACAGCCCCCGACTTACAATGGTTCAACTAGACCATGGTGCAAAAGTGATACACGTTCAGTAGAAACCATACCTGCATTTTTGTTTCTGATAGCGATATGCAGTGTGGTCCCCATCCGTGACCAGGACAGGGGCAGCGAGACCACACGGGGCTGAAGGACAAAACACTGACAGCCACTCTGGCCCACACAACCATTCTGTTTTCACTTTTACTGAGGTGTTCAATACATTATATGAATCTTCAACACTTTATTATCAAAAAGGCTTTGTGTGACATGCTCTGGCCCAACCGTAGGCTCGTGTAAGTGTTCTGAGCACGTGCAAGGTAGGCCAGGCTGAGCTATGATGTTCGGAAGCTTAGGTGCGTTAAATGTATTTTTGGCTTAATGATATTTTCAACCAGCAATGGGTTTATGTGGATGCAACCTCACATTAAGTCAAGAAAGATCTGTGCCTTCCCTTGCTCCTTGAATACATCACCACTCCGAGACTGGTCCCAGAATGTAAGCATTGTATAAACACGAACCTGGTTTTAGAAGCTTTGGTGGTACCCCAGGGACTTTCAGCTTTCCTTGTAAATTAGATGTAAAGTCCTTGAGCCCGCACTCCACCTTTTCAGCATTTATATGCATTGTAATTAATAGGCTGCCGAGAGTTACCATGTATATTTGACTGGCTGATTTGTGTCGGTATCACAAACAAAACAACATAGGCTGGAAAACAAATGCAAACAAAATACAACATGTGTTCTTAACATTCGATTGCACATCAAATCTCAAATCTAAAATATTTCGTAGGTAGTCATATGAGAGAAGCAAGAAGAAATTTCTTAATGGTCAGTAGTGACACAGACACTATCTACTTCGTACAAACCCAATCTCTCATAATGAACTCCTCTCCTTTTACTTCAAAATAACCAAGAAGGGTGTTCTTAGAAATGGGGCTGAATAGGCTCCTCGTGGACAGAGATGGTTAATAGCCCCCAAATCCTGGTGGGTTCTCCTACAGTTCCCCACCTCCTCGCATTGGGTTGGGAGCCACAGGAGTATAGTTGGGCAAAGAACTAAATATAGAAGTGATGTTTGTCACTCACTGTGTATTTCAAGACCAATGAGTTTCCTCTATTTCTCATCCCCCCTTTCCACGGTGACCTGGAAGTTGCACGATACAGAGGGCCCAGCTATAAGACAGAAGCGACCCAGACTCCAAAGTCACTGCATGGATGAGGGCTGCCAAGGGAAGTGAGCGAGAAGTACATTTTCGCTATGTTAAGCCACTGAGAACTTGAGCTTTCTTTGTCACTGAAGCATAACCTAGCGTCACCCTGACTAACATGGCCCCTGAAGAAAAGGGAGAATGGGTTCTGTTATCCTTCTTCCTAGAAAACCGGGCAGAGGGGGGAAAGCCTATGACCATGACTCTAGAAAGTACCCCAGGAAGGCTACCTTCCCATTTGGTGGGAGTTGCAAGGTCAATTGAGGTAGAGATACAATGAGGCAAGATCATTTTCGATCTGCTCACCGAGATCCTTGGAGGTCTCCACTTAGCGCCCAACGAGTGCCTTTTGTGACCAACTTTTCGATGAACCCTACTGCATTTACCCAGGGTCAAGCCCGGGCTGACTTCACTGTTGCCTTCGAGAAAGATGCAGCAATTCCTCTGACGAAGCCATCTGTCTCAATCTGTTCCATGGTTTCAACGCTGCCTTCTCATTTATTTAACAGAGGTTCTAAGGTGTTCTACGGTGCTAGGCTGCCTCCAGTCCTCTAAGACCTTCTGGTCAAGGTCAGCCGATTCAGAGAAAAAGTGCCTCTTGGCTCTAAACTCACAGCATTTTCAACAGTGCGCTGGAACCTAGCATTTAGACAAAAGGACATTTCTTCTCATTTTGACCTAAATAATCAGCGGTAAATGAAAACGGATTGGGATCTTAAAATCAATCCTTTCTACTTAAGACCAAGAACTTTCTTTAAAGATCCAACGAAATCGTGTTTGCAGCCCTGGATAATGTACTTGAAAGTGTTTTATGAGCCATTCATTTTCTCTGCCGTGCACAGAAATGCTCTCTTGCTTGTTTCAAAGAGTTGGAGAACACTCACCTTATTTTTGAAAGACTGTTTCAACCCCCCAAACAACTTAGAATTAACTGGCATGCAGCTGGCCGTCTCATAGTTGTCTCTGCCTTTATCTGATAGAGCGTGGATGCCCCTCTCAGCCTTTCTCTCTTTCAATAGTGTGCAATCTGGTGATTATGGGACTTAATTTTTTTAAGTACCAAAACCCAGCCTTTAGCCCATGGGTCTCTGTATTACCATCTAAGGACTCCTGGCAGACTGGAGCCATTTTTCCCTCTGACAGACCTTTAAATGATTCTTCATGCTTTTGTCACATAATTAAAATTAGATTACTTCAACTCCCTGCTGGCCGGCCTGAGTGGGGGCCCTTGTAAAGCCTCCAGCTGGCCCGGGGGCCTTTGAAAAGAGGAATATGGTCCAAACACACTCAGCTGTTGTCACCCCACCCCTGGCCTGGAGGCCATTGTGCTCCTTGCCAAAAGCAGACAAGATTTACCCCGAGCTTATCAATGGCTGCTTATTTTCTAAGGGCTGGATTTTCTATTCAGAAGACTTGGAGTCAGAGATTGGTATGTTTGCTTTTAAGGATCCCAAGCTATTCTAACCCCACCCCCAGAGAGCTCACCTCTCAGTGCTTTGCCTGGTGGGGCCGCTGAAACAGATCAAGCCCCTACTGTCCCAAACGTTCGCTTCCAAATACTTGTTTGGCTTCTCGGCCAAAGCCGAATTCAAAATCTCTCCTCTCTGCGCCCTTCTTTAAATCTCCCCACCCCTCTGCCCCCAGCACACGCCCTGGGTGCGTTTCTACGGGCGGCCTCAGTGAGGTCTCTGCCCATCACCGCAGACAGCACAAAACAACTCTCCACCGCACACGTACTCCTGTTGAGTTTCTGACATCTGTCTCCTCTCTCTCCTTCTCAAGCTCCCCCAAACACTACAGAGGCAGAACTCGTGCACTGTTAGCAACCGTCAAGCAATCTCAGCTCCCTCCACTAAAAGAACAGCTCTTGGGGTCACTCTTGGAATCTTCTCTAGACAAATGCGTCCTCTGTCACCTCGCCCAGGTCCCTCTGCCTGCCTCATCCGCCGTCTCCCTGCCTCCCACCTGTCCACTTTCTAGCACATACCACAGCCACGGAAGAGAGGCTTCGAATTTGATCAGACATGGGCTAGGCTCCCGCGCTAGCAACTGATTAGGGCCGTGACCCCGAGTAAGTGACTTAGCCTCCCCGAATTTCATTTTCTTGTCATAGAATTAGGGATCCGAATGCCCACCTCAAACGGCTGTAGAGAAAATTAGGAATAACGCAGTGAATGCCTGGCCCAGGGTAAACCCGGGTTCCCAACGGAGCAGAGAAATTGCACGCTTAGGCTTCGTGATTAAACACCGCCTCCCCTCTTTCTGTAAAAGGCAGTTAATTTCCCTAGTTTATTGATTACTCTAGTCTTGACTGCCTCACAAGTAGGGTGAGGATAGACGTAGCCATATTTTCTGCCACAAAGACGTAAATACGCTGGTGTGTGTGTGTGTGTGTGTGTGTGTGTGTGTGTGCCCCTAACATTTATGGAGTATTTGCAATATGTCAGGCACTGTGATCTGCGCTTTGCATAGACTCTGTTAGGTGAGGCAACCTCTAGTATATTCCCATTTCCCAGGGGAGGGGACCGAGGCTTAGGGGCCATCACTGGCCTGAAGCCACACGGTCAGCCACTGGCCAAGCTGGGATTTGAACCCGAGCGGTCCGGGAGCCTGTAGGACGACCTGTTTCCCCGGGATGCGGCGGGGTCAGTTCAGAAATAAGGACGTAGAGGATTTTCCAGGAAAAGAGGATACAAAAGGCCCTACAAACCAGGAGACATCCTTTAGGGTCCTATTCCTATCACCCTGGGGGTTCTACATCTCTGGATCCTCTGAGGCAGTGGTCCTCAGCCAGGAGCCATGTTGCCCCCCAGGAGACATGTGGCCATGTCTGAGGACATTTCTGGTTGTCACAAGTGGAGGGGTGGGAGGAGGGGGTGCCATGGCATCTCCTGGGCAAAGGCCAGGGATGCTACTAAAACATCCTACAGGGCACAGGGGACTGCCCACCCACGCACAGAATTATCCAGCCCCAGGCGTCGACAGTGGTGAGGTTGAGAAAGCTTGCTCTCTATGAACTATCTTTGTTTCCTGTTTCCTCCCCCAAAAGAAGGGAGGGGGGAGGAAACCCACGTGCTTGTTTTTCCTATGCTACCATGTGGCACCAAGCTTCAGGTTCAATGTCAAAGCAACCCACCCTCTACAATGTCATCTGCTGGAGGTCAGGATCATTCAAGAGCAATAAACGTTGACATGTCATTCAAAACATTTAGAGAAAGGCACTCGAGTGTTTGAAAATTAGAAAAATAAGAGTGGCAGTATATAGCATTGAATTTGTATGTAAGCGTAATCTAAAACGTTTTAGGACTTTAAAACACATTCAGGAACTTGTGTCACTAGTGCCAAATGACAATCTATTAAATACAAGTAAAGATTTGCACTGGACGCTTAGGAGAGATTGTGAGTTGTGTTGTGATGCAAAGTTTGATGTAATGTCTGCATGGCTTACAAAGGAAGAAAGATTGTATGAGACTGAGTAAGAGGGATCTTTACAACCCAGGACCTCTCTGTGTTACCTCTTACCACTGCATGTGAATCTACGACCATCTCACAATTTTAAAGTTTTAATTTTTTAAAAATGGAAAAATGGGAGGGGTGAAGGAATAGGAAAAAAGAGAAAAAAGAAATAACGTGCATGAAATTTGTCCTTTGCTTTTTGAAATTCATTTCTATGTCTAGCAAATTACTACCAATCAGATTCTTTCTAGTATTTATTTTCAAAATAAAGTTATGATGTGCGCTAAGCCCTTGGAAGAAATAGGGAATCGACTGGCCACCTGCCTTGGGCTCAGTAGGGCACAGCAGGCGCGGGTCAGGAGCTCACAAAAATGTTTTATTCTTATTTTTTTTAATCAGAAGGAAAAAATGAATAAAAGAATGTTGAATAATGATATTGTTATGTTATTGTATAGGAATGCTCATAGGCGTAATAAGGAATCCAGCCTGGATTTTATTAATCTTCGTAGCAGTGTAGACTTAAGACAGAATTTTAAAATTTTTTTTATGGAGGAAGGGAGCCACCAAGGGGTCCAGCACTAAGCTGACCCTAAGGGGACAAGAAGAACTACAGTGGCACCTATCTTGGTCCAGCACTGCCAAACCCTGGACTGCCGCACATCCACACAAGGTCTAGACAACCAAAGCTCAGCTTTGCAGATGCAACAGTAATTTTTATTTGAACTGTTAGATGAGGGAAAGTAACCCCCTAAGACGTCTTACACACTTTGCTACTTTTTGCCCAATGCAGGACTTGAACTCATGACCCTGAGATCAAGAGTCAGACACTTCACAACTGAGCCACCCAGGCGCCCCCACATTGCTACCTTCTTCAACAGAACATCATTGACGTTTCCTTTGCGGGGACAAGACAGACATTCGTGGTGCAGCAATATGGCTGTCGCTGCCTCGCCTTCCAGCCATGCTCCTGGGTTCTGCATTGCCCCCCGCCATCGATGCGCCTGCCTCTTACAATGGTCCCCACTTCCGATTTGCTGTTTATGGTCTGTTCTTTACATGAAATAAGACACTTAAGCTGGCTAAGACGACACACTGAGTCCATAAACCCTGAAGGACTGCCTGGGGACTCTCTGAAAGTTCACGCTCTTCGGATGCTGTTTGACAATGTCAGACACTGGGGAAGCTTCTGCCCACAGCCCGACCCCTGGGTTTCTCAAAACCTAGTTGAGGAAACAGGGCAAATGCATAACAACTAGAGAATCGGCTAGAATCAGACACCCCAACAACGAACCTCGTGGGAGCTCGGGAGGGCAGAGGGGAGCAGGACAGAGAACAGCCTGGGGTTAAGAGCAGAGACCCCCATCTCCCCAGCTCTCCCACTCACCTGTACGTTTTGTGGCCTCTTGGCCCTCAGCTTCCCCATCTGTAAAACGGGGAGATAATACCACGTGTTATATAAAGTTCTTACACTAGGGCCTGGCATATAGTAAATGTTCCTAAGTGCCGTTACACAGGACGAAGGGTCTGACAAGCTAACACAGAACGAAGAGGGGGAGGGAGCCTGGGATGAAAACTGAGTGAAGTCTGTCCCCACATCCCATATCGCTGAGCAGGTGTGCACACCTGCACCCCCTTGCTCTTTGCATCTGCCATTTCCCGGAGTATCGGGATCAGGCTGGGTCCTTCTCTCGGTCCTCCCTGAGAAGGAAACTCCCTCTCTTTCTGAACAGCCACTTATCCTGATGTTTCCCTAATCAGAGATCCCACTGACTCAGGTCTCCAGGGACAGCCCGGGAGGATTTTATAGACAGTTGCTGCTATCTTTGCATGATGACTGCTCTTGGCATGTCTAGGTCTATGTACGTATGCACCTGCATGTGTAAGACTGTCTTTCCTACTTCTTTCCAGAAATAATTTGCACCCTCTGGAGAAAGTTTTGAGAAATGGTGCTGGTCATCTGCCAAAGGCTGGACTAGTACTTTATGCCTATAAAACCATCTTTGTGACACATGTTGCCTTAACATGAGTTTGTGGACCCTGGATGAGTTTTGCAATGCCCACTGCAGTGTTGGCCAGGTTCCTGGCAATAGCAGGCAACCACAGATCCTCGGAGCTTATCACCCTATACTGTGATTTGTTTTCTTAGCACCGAGGCCTGGAAGGTGTCAGCAGGTAGAAATGCTTTGCCCACTGCTATGGCCGCCAGGTATCTTCAGGTATGGCCTGACACACTAGCCTCAGCTGAGTTACCTTCTCTTGCTGACTGCCCACACTGTCCCCCCGGGATGCCTGCAGAGACCACCCAGCCCCTCTACTACATATACAGCCCTGGGACAGGAGGGAGTCCACACCTTCAGAACAATCCTTGAGCAACGGAAATTGAAGCCTTGCTCCTCTTCTTGAAGACTATTCTAGAAGCTTTCTCAAGGGGTCCTCAGTGGGCTAGATCCCCACCTGACAATAGCAGTCACCAGTACAATCATGCTTTCTTGACTTGGCTTCCCTGATTTCTCAGTTTCATTCTCCCCATCCCCCCTTCCCCGTTCTTATTTCTTGGGCCCAATTTCCTAAATATACCAGCTGCACAAAACCCCTACTCTTAGGCGATGCATTTTCAGGCTAAGGTAATAGGGATGACCACCAGAGCAGCCCTCCTCCAAGGCTCTATGACAATGTCACCACACCGAGCCCCTAAAGAGGAAAATCGATTTCAATACATTGTCCGTGATGCTATTATGTGCTGGTTGCTAACAGTATCAGTAACCACCGAGTGTCCCCAGATTGCAGGATTGCAACATTTAAGTCATTCTCACCAAAGGAGGGCACGTTCCAAAATACGTAAGAGGAATACAACCGTGATTAGAGAAGAGGAAATTTAACATAACCCTCTTACTATTGAGTTTCATGGAGTTTCTTCTTCCAAACGAAAATGTTATGAAAACGTGTGGTGCTCTTAAGAAGGAATTCTCAGTTTAATTCCCCGAAGGCAATTTCTCAATGGAAAACTGCCTACGTTTCACAGACAGTCACTGCTGACATTGACACGAGTGCATTTGTAAGAACATCCCTAGACCCCCAAGGAAGGAGCCTTGTTCTGGTCATAATGTGTCCTCATTTTATGTCACCAGAGGAAAATAACTCTCTCATAATTAAAAGGAATATTAAAAGGGATATTACAAAACGTGTAGTAAAAATTGGTATTCCTATTTTAAGTGACGTATTTGAGTTTCAGCTCTTCTTTTTGTTAGCAAGGTGACACACAAATTTCTTTAGAGAAGGAGAGTCGCTGAGAGGGATGTGTTAAGAGCCCTATTTGAGGGGCGCCTGGGTGGCTTAGTCGGTTAAGCGTCTGACTCTTGATTTCGGCTCAGGTTATGATCTCAGGGTCGTGAGATTGAGCCCCGTGTTGGACTCGGTGCTGAGCGGGGAGTCTGCTTAGGATTCTCTCTCTCCCTCTCCTTCTGCCTCTTCCCACCTGCCTGCTTGCACGCAGGCTCTCTTTGTGTCTCAAAACAAAACAAAAACCCAAAAAAACCCGACTTATTTGAAATACTTTAAAGTTTGATTCAAGAAAAAAAGAAATGAATGAATGAAAAGCGAGAAGGTGACAACGATGAGGGCACATCAATGTACGCAGTCCCAAATAACCAATGGCTAGCTTTGAAAACAAAAAATGGGGAGAGGGCGAAAGACTTACATGAAGTCTGATTTCTTAAATTAGAACTAAGACTGGAAAAGCAGCATAAGCCAGTGCATCTGTGGTATAGGATAATAAGTTCTTCTTTTAAGGGTTTTTAAAAAATATTTATTTTATTTTAAGCAATCTCTACCCCCAACATGGGGCTCGAACTCACGATCCCAAGATCAAGAGTCGCCTGTTCTGCCAACTGAGCCAGCCAGGTGCCCCTAGAATAATAAATTCTAAAAATTTGATCTATTCTAGAATTTCTTATCCCTCTTATTCGCTTCTGTGTTTAAAGGTGTTATAAACAAAAACAGAAAGTAAAACCAAAAAAAAAAAAATGCATGCTCAGACCCTAGTAAGCCTTTATCCTGCATTTTCTTATCAGATGAGTTGTCACCTGCAGGAACTCTACTACAGTGGGATACAAGACAAATAAATTTTGACCGTTTTGAACATGAGGAGCACAGACCTGGGACAGCATACTCAGCTGTTCAGTGGAGAATCAAGATCAAAAGGTGACATAACTCAGTAAGTAATTGATAGAGAAAGCTTATGTAGGGAAATTTAGTACATGACAACAGCGGCATTTCAAATAAATGTGGGAAAGATGAATTATTCAGTAAATGGTACTGAGAAGGTAGCCAACTGGAAAAGATTAGAATAAATTCACATCACCTTCCTTGGACTGAAATAAGTTCCAGGTAAAAAAAAAAAAAA
>NW_024425564.1:27620031-27640244 GCF_017311325.1 Ursus maritimus
AAAAAAAAAAAAAAGCACATTTAAATGTAAACAACAAAACCGAAAAGTATGCATAAAGGAAACAAAAAATTTAAAATAATTATAGAGTGGGCAAAAACTTTCTATGACTCAGAACACAGAAACTATAAAAATAGATAAATGTACCTATAGAAAAATAAAACGAATTTGCACAAGAAGGAAAAAGCGATAGAAATTCAAGACGACAGACAAATAGAAAAACATCTGCAACTCAGATGACAGATACTGAAATAATTTCCTTGATATGTACGAAGACTTACAAATGACCCTGAAATACATTAAAGAGGCGTTCAATTTCACCCATACTAAAGGAAATATGAAATACACCCGAGAGGAGACAGAGATTGACGGCTATTAACAAAGAGGCTACAGGACCCCTCAAAACTTCCGCACCCCGAACCACCATTACAAACATGCAGATGCTGATTGAGAAGGTCTGGGGTGGGGCCTGAGAATCTGCATTCCTTTTTTTTTTCCTTTAAGATTTTATTTATTTATTTGACAGAGAGAGAAAGAGAGAGCACAAGCAGGGGAAGCAGCAGGCAGAGGCAGAGGGAGAAGCAGGCACCCCACTGAGCAGGGAGCCAGACGCGGGGCTCCATCCCAGGACCCTAAGATCATGACCTGAGCTGAAGGCAGACGCTTCACCGACCGAGCCACCCAGGTGTCCTGAGAATCTGCATTCCTAACAAGGTCCCTGGAGAGGACGATGTGACTGGCCCACCGACAGCGCTTTGAGAACCAGACATCTCCGGTGGGCGTGCAAGTCTGTATCACCTGCCTGGAGGGCAACTGGGCACCATCTTGCAAAATAGAAAGTGCATGTACTGTTTGTCAGCAATCCCGTTTCAGGAATTATCCCACAATCTATCCAGACATACGCTAAGTTATGTGCCGACCAGGAAATGTGCTGCAGCTTTTTCAGCAGCTGCAAAAACTTAGAATTGAGATGAGTATCCTTCAGCAGGGGGCTGTTTAAATATATTATCCGTACAACTGAATATGCAGATGAGAGAAAGAATTAAGGCTGAGAAAGATATGGGGATAGGGGAAATCTCCAGGATATTTTAATTTTATCAGAAGTTTCAGAAAAGAAAACCACACCCATTTGTGTCTGTATACGTGTGTGTTATCGCTTTACTGAATGGGCCAAAGACATAACCGGGTTTTCCCCCCTCCCCACTAGCTCTTCAAACCCGCTCTGGGATGCCGGTCTGTCTTGGACAGGTTCTTGCACTTCTGCAGCCATGGGTGGATAGCAGGTGCGTGCACTCAGCGGGACGGTGTGTACCACTGCCTCCGATGTAACTCTGTTCCTCTCTGCTCTGTCACAACAAGCCGACGGTTGCGGCTTTCTGTCCCTGGATGGCTCAGAAACAAATCATCAGGCATCATCCTCTATTCTTCTTCGGAGGACAGGAGACACACTTGAAGCTCTCCAAGCAGACCCTTGGGTTTAAGGAGGGATAAGGCAGAAACGTCTATCTTGTTTACTCTACTATTACTTGCTTCACTGGAGCAAATGTAGCTATAGACTGATACGGACCGTAATATTCGAGGCCACAAACTGGGAGCCTCGGCTATGTCTGGCCGCAGAGATATTTGGGGTGTTTTTTTTTGGCTTTTGGGTTTTTTTTGTTCTGTTAGGTTTTTTCCAGCTTTATTGAAACATAACTGACACATAAGATTGTATACATTTAAGGTGCAAATAGTTGATCTGACACATTTATAAGTTGCAAAAGGATGGCCACCATAGTATTAGATACCGCCTTCGTCCTGTCCCATTGTCACGGCTTCTTCGTGGAGATGAGAACATTTAAGACCTACTCTCTTAGCCACATTCAAGAATATGATACGGTATTACTAACTACATGACCATGTTGTACATTAGATCCTCAAATTTCTTCTTTCTGTAACTGGAAGTGCGTACCCTTTGACCCAAGATCTCCCCCATTTCCCCCACACCCCGAACTCTGGTGACCACCACTCTACTCTTGACTTTTCTGAGTTGCCTTTTTTAGATTCTACAAAAGGTATTTGTTTCACTCTCAGAGTCAACATTCCCAAACTAGAAGAGTTTATACAGACTTCAGGTTTCTGAAAATTTGAAAGCTCTGCCAACAGAGGACCTGAATTCCTCCTTTGCTGAGCAATGCTCGGCCCTTTAGTGGGACCCCCCCACCCCGTTTCATGTTCCAACCACTCCCACTGTCTCACATCTGCTTGTTGCAACATGGGCACTGTGGTCTCACTTCCTTCCGCCTGTTTCTTTCATCGGTGTGCATTTTAATATGTGACCCCTCCCTGCACCATACAGGGTGCGGATCATGCAGCAGCGCTGGCCCCAAGCAAAACCACAAAGCCTACAGAGCATCCCTACCACTCCTTTCTGAACTATTTCCCCTATTTTAACACCTCTTCCTCTCTCTCCAAATCCAGGAAGTTAATGTTTTCCTACCACCTCTTTCCTGGAAGAAGGAAACGTGATCATTTCGTTCACACTAAATCGTTAGTGATTTACTATGTCCTTTGGGGGAATAAAACAGCCAGAAAATGTTTACTGTTTCCAAATTCTAATCATTCTGGCACTTGGACGAATGAGACATCCAGGGGGCAGGAGACTTCTCTAACACCATTCAAACCACGTCTTGTGGACAATTAGTCCTTCCCCAATCTATGTCAGCCAGCTAAAATCTTTGCCAAAATGATCAGAAGGGCTGTTCCTTTCTGCTTCTCAGGGTAGTGGCTTGCCAGGGAATCCCTGCCCTAGTTGGTTCTTCCTGGAAGAAATATTTATATAATTTGTTCCTATTCTGGGGTGGGGTTCCCTGTGATTTAGCCTACCAGAAGTCTCATCTGTGCCAAGGGTGCAGTGCGTAAAACAAAACACAATAAAACACTTGCACATAAACTTAGCCACGTCCATAGAGCACAGGGAGCCATCTCCCCGAAATCTTACCCCACATCTGAGGCTTTGTACAGACCGTCCTCAGAGGCCACGCTTTGAGAACGCCGACAAGGCAAGAGCATTCGGAGGAAAGAAACCAAGAAAGGGGAAAGGTTGGAACCACACCAATGACAAGGGAAGACTAAAGAAAAACTCAGTGACTGCCTTCGAAGGTTTGTAGGCCTGTCACTGAGAGGCAAGCAGATGGATTAGGTCTTTGTTGTGCCAAGAACAAACTAAGACCAAAGGAGAGACGTTAAGGGATGGGAGTAGGAGGAGAGATTTTGGCTCAGGAAATAAATTTAACAGCTACTAGATAGAGATTAGAGGAAAATGACTTTCCCTTTCACTAAAAATATCTGGGGAGAGGCTGTTTGGCCATCTGTTTGGAGTGCTATAGAAAGAATCCTTACAATAGTTGGTGGCCTGATTTGATTTTGTTGGGACTCTTTATACTAAATCCCACTCTTGCATGAATTCCACTTGCATATCGTAGGGAACATATAACCCACAAACGCAGGCTAATGTCTCCAGCTATTCCATCCCAACTTCTGTGCGATCTTTACATCCCTTTGCCTCAAGGTTCTCTTCCAGAACGAGCTTCTGTGATGCCCGCACTCTTGTCTTTGTGCCCCTCGGACGTGCACACTTTGTATTCTTGTTGTCAGCAAGCATGTGAAATAGATTTTCACCCAGCAGGTTTTTTCCTGAGTGCTCTTGCAAAGAAAATGATGTGGCCAATTGTTGATTCCGTGGATAGCCTTTTTCTGTCCCCAGAGTATGGCCAACATATCTATGACTCACATTCACGGGACAGAAGGATTGTTCTGGCTTATGCTTTAACTTCTTTTGGCCAACTGGAGAGTTATTTATAAACATTTATTGATTTGGATTCATAAACCCAAGGAAGGGGGGAAAATCTTGCTGTGCTGGTTGCTATGGTAACTAGCATTTCACACGTGTACTCCCCCGCCCGCAGGGACAGCTCAGAACAGAAACCCAAAACCTACCTGTCCTTCAAACTGCCTGCGTGCTCGTTTTACATTTTCAATGGCCAATCAGCGGTTTCGTCCACCCGCATCACGTGCTGGTATATGGTATGGACGCAGAAAAGAAGTCTTTTTTCCTGTGTTCCCGATGTGGTTCTCGTCCTTGTCTTGAGGCATTTTCCAGATACTTCTGGAACTTCTCATCAAGTTTGCTTGTCAAGAGTTAAAGAGGTCACACTCCACGGGCACCTGTCCGCCAATGTGTGGAGGGCGACACGGAGGAAATGCGGGTTCTATTCTTTGTCTTCAAGGAACTTACAGCCGGAGTCAAGGGGCACAAATATAAAGTAGCAGGCCGGCAACACCAGAGGAAAACGTGGTTCAGGGCCAAAGTACGTAACACAGAAGGTTACGGAAGCAAAGCACGCTGGGTAGAGCGCAGGCGGCAGGAGGAGACACGACTAGTCTGAACTGTGTGACCTTGAGTAGATGCCGTTATTACCCTGACCTCGCGGAAATGAGAACCCTCTCAGCCCACAGTGTTGTCCCAAGGATCAAGTAAGAGAATTACATAAAGTGCCTGGAATGATGTCAGACCCACAGCAGGCACTCCAGTAATGGGAATTTTTGTGTCGAGATGCTTTATTGAGATAATAAATTATGTTTTGGTTTGGTTTTTGCCAGGGAAAGATTCAGATTTGGGGGGGTTCAAGCTTATACAATTTTTAGGCCCTGTTTTAAGAGCATAATAAAAACTCGTGACTGTAAAACCAGGTATAAGGAAGCACTATACATTCAAAACTTAAAAGGCAGGCAAAAAAAAATCTAAAAATAGAACATATTATTTTATATTTAATTACCTGACGTGTCTCTAGTATTTTTATCTACACTTTTCTTTTTCTTTTTTTTAGATTTTATTTATTTATCTCAGAGAGAGAGCGCGCACGAGTGGGGGAAGGGCAGAGGGAGTGGGAGGAGCAGGCCCCCTGCTGAGCAGGAAGCCGGATGGGGGACTCGATCCCAGGACCCATGGGATCCCAGAGATCCCATGACCTGAGCCAAAGGCAGACGCTTAACCGACCGCGCTATCCAGACCCCCGCCTCTCTACTCTTTCTGACTATATGCTCTCTGATTGCCACCTCACCTGACATGGACTTTGTAACACTTTCTTTAGAGCAAATACAACAATAACTCGGTCATTCTTCTAGCAGGGTTAGTTGAAATTTGCTTTTTATTATTTATAGTTGGGATGCATAAAATGTGATTTTGTATATGGATATACGTGCTGTTTATAGTACTGCTATAGGCTTATGTCCTACAAATATAAGAATTCTGATAAATTCTATTTCACGTGATTGCTGTAAAATAGGAAAATAGAGAGAGAGAGTGCATGTGTAATTATATGTACCGCATCAGAGAGTGCACAGCAGTCCCCACCTTACCTGTAGTTTTGCTTTCCACAGATTCAGTTACCTGCAGTCAGCCGTGGTCCAGAAGCAGGTGATCCTACTCCTGACATGTCTTCAGAAGGTCACTAGACGCCTAACGCTACGTAACAATGCCTACGTCGTTCACCTCCCTTCATCTCATCACACAGGCATTTTATCATCTCATGCCATCACAAGAAGAAGAATGAACACAGCGCAATAAGCTGTTTTGAGAGAGAGAGAGACGACATTCACATAACGTGATTACAATACATTGTTATAATTGTTCTATTTAGTTATTATTGTTAATCTCGTACTATGCCCAATTTGTCAATTAAACTTTATCATAAAGATGTATGTATAGGAAGAAAACATATTACATATGGGGCTCGAAACTATCCATGGTTTTGGGAATCCCCTGAAGGTCTTGGAATGTACCCCCCGTGGAAAAGGGGAACTACTGAATTCCAGAGAGAGCTTCTGTTTTGTCAGCCAAACACTTGGCTTATATTTTCCTTTTTTTAAAAAAGAATTTATCTATTTGAGAAAGAGATAGCACAAGTGGGGGAAGGGGCAGAGGGAGAGGCATAAGCAGACTCCCTGCTGAGTGGGGAGCCCGACACAGGGCTCAATCCCAGGACCCTGGGATCATGACCTGAGCCGAAGGCAGACGCTTAACCAACTGAGCCACCCAGGGGCCCCTTGGCTTACATTTTTCTACATTTGGTGAATGGAAGAATTTTCCTCAGACCACCTTCTGGATCCATGCATTTCACAAACCTTGTTTCTCTATTACTGTCAATGCATTTCTAGTGCCAGGTACCCAAGGAGATACGCATACCCTAACTGATCTCCTGGCCCTGCCCAGGGAGATAACGGAGTGGCCAACAGGAGAGCCTCCTAGGAGAGTCCTAAGGGCCATTCCTACACCAGAAGGGCCGGCAATAACCTAGCAATACATGGAAGTGATTGCCTACCATGGAAACATTTCTAATAAATCTAAACTAAATCTTTTTCCAACTTAACTTCCTCCAAGCTGGATCCCCAAAATGTCACCCAGCACCACCCAATGCAGGGGAAAAGAGAGTTGTCTTGTCAGTTGTAATTAAAATATCTTACTTTCACTAATTTTGCAATGACCTTGTGGGAGTCCCTCCCGGAGTCTTAGGAAGGGCCTACGCCTTTGAAAACCCCTGAAGTCCAACTTCATTACCTTCATGGAAATTCTTTCAGGTCTTCTGGCTTTGGGGCCGAGTGACTTCATTGCACCTGTCAGAAAGAACACGAGCAAGGGGGCTGCAGAAGTGTACAGGAGCCTCCTGGGGCAGCTCGTCAGGTAGGAGCAGGTCCTGGTCAATAAGACTTCCAAGATCCATCTCCAAGGACCTTGAAAGGCCAGACAGAGAAAGAACAAGGAGAAAAAGGCTTTCGGCAAGAAAGAGACAAAATGAAAGCATTTTAAGATATTAGTTTGAATGAATACCTAGTGAGTCTCAGTTACTGTGGAACCTCAGAAAAACATATAGATCTCATCAGGAGGCAGAACTCAATACGGCAAAGAAGAGTTTAGATAATAGAGCTGGGAAGTTCTATCTGCTGAAAATGTGCTGTTCAAGGCAATCTATGGATCTAAGCAATTGTTCAGCTGAAATGCTCTTAGAATGTCCCATGGTAGAATTATCTGCAAGTCCTCAAGTGCAGTGGGAATATAGAAAAATTGTTGCTCTCAGGACGCTTACTGCAGCTGGAATTTCCAACCAACAGCCTGTCTTGTTCTCCGAAGTCAAGATGCAAGTTACAGATGTCAGAGAGAAACTCTCCTCCTATAGCCAGTGCATTCCATATTCACTGATGTCTCCCAGCCGTCATCAAGAGTGTCCCAACTTGTCTGGGGTACCACTGCAGTGTCGCCTGAGGGCTATCGGACAATGACCAGAGGAGAAAAAGGACTAGTTATGGGGTGCCCAGTTATGTGGGGGAGAGGGGTGAAAAATAAATAGACCCACAAAAAGAGGAAAGAATTAACCAGAGTATCTGGCTAAAAAGAGAAGGAAGGGCTTAGAATCATATTACTTTGAGTATTAAAAAAGATATGGGCATATTTTATAGCCGAAGTCAGTGAAATGGAATATATGTATTTTGTATTAGGCCAAAATGACTGGATTTTAAATTACTTACTTATTTATTCATTGTCTATTGATTGCCTATGTGTGAGTGTCTATAAATATTATTGTCGGCGAGGGAAAGGCAATGTTCAGGATAGACAAAGTTCCTACTCCCATGAAGCTCACATTCTAATCAGAAGGAGAGCAGAAATAAAAAATTTAAAAGGCAGGGGCACCTAGCTGGCTCAGTCAGTGGAATGAACAACCCTTGATCTCGGGGCTGTGACTTTAAGCCCCAGGTTGGATGTAGAGATTACTTAAAAATAAAATCTTGAAAAAAAATTTAAAGCATAGTAATTTTAGATGTTATGTTGCTATAAGAAAACACTAAAAATATAATAAGATAGAGTTTGTGGCATGAGGAGGAGGGACACAGCTATTTTACCTTGGATGGCCCGGAAAGACCTCTGTAAGGACAGGATGCATGAGCTGAAAGATCTGAAGTCAGATATCCAAACATCTGGAGCAAACGTGCTTGCCAGAGAGCACCCAGAACGAGATCCTTGAAGCCAGAGGAACAGAGAGAAGAACAGAGTGTCTGAGTAGAGGGGGCACCGGTGACAGCATGAGGTCACAGAGGTGGGCAGAGACAATCAGATCATTTCCAACCTGGTCACCATGGTAAGGCATTTGGATTTCAGTCTAAGAACAATATGAGGCCATTGAAGTGTTCTTCTTTTTTTTTTTTTTTTAAATTTATTTATTCAACAGAGATAGAGACAGCCAGCGAGAGAGGGAACACAAGCAGGGGGAGTGGGAGAGGAAGAAGCAGGCTCATAGCAGAGGAGCCTGATGTGAGGCTCGATCCCATAACGCCGGGATCACGCCCTGAGCTGACAGCAGACGCTTAACCACTGTGCCACCCAGGCACCCCCATTGAAGTGTTCTGATCTGGTTGGGGTTTTTACAAGATGGTTCTGGCTATTTAGGTGGGGAATGGGCTGTAGGGGTCAAGAGTAGAAGAAGGCCAACACTTACAATCAAGTCGGGACATGACAGTGACTTGCCCGAGGGTAGTGTAGTAGAACACATGCGTGAATGGTCCTAATGAATGGCCTCGGTCTGGTATCCAAGCCCTTTGGTCTATACTTTATGATCCCCTTCCATTATAACTGGATTTGAGCAATGTTATCCAAGCAGAGGCTTGCAAAGGGCACATGCTGCCTTAGGCGTTGCTCTCCTACACAATGAGTCCTCCTTACTCCTGGAGCCCTGCTGTGCCCTGAGAGCAGGTCCATGCTAGCTGCCCACTGGAGGAGGAGACACCACATGGAACAGAGCTGCACCGTCCCAGCTGAGGCCATCCTAGATCAGCCAGCCCCTAACCAACTCTTAGGCTGAACGTATATGCATGAGCCCACCCAGCCGACATCCACAGAGCTCAGTTCACATCAGCAGAAATGTCTAGACAAACCAAGGACAGGTAAGCCATAATAATTGGGTGTGATTTAAAGCCACTATGTTTGTAGAGGGCTTGTTACTCCATGTTAACTGATCAAAATGCTAAGAAAGTTCTGGGAAGCAAAGTTTGGATTTGGAATATATTTCAGAATTAGAAAAGGCAGAATTGCTGATGGTGAGAATATCTACCCTCAAACACAAGTAATTAGACACATCACAATGATTTAAATCCAGCCACAAAGCATATTTTCTACGATCCTAACAAACAGCACATTTTTAGTCACTGGGGTTTCCAACAGTTCTGGAAGTCCAGACCAAATTAGAACCGGGAATCCCATTTATTTCTGGAATGCTCACAGAGTGGTAGTGCGAAGACTTGGAGAAGGTAAAACTTTCATCACGGAGCAAATCTTTGAGGACTTGAGGGGGCAGGAACCAAAAAAGGGGAGGAGGACAGAAGAGGGCACAGCTTCCCTAAAAGGGAGCACATTCTGGAGATAGAAGTGCCATTAAAAATTTAATCCCTAAAAGTTTGACTGGCTCCAAGGGGGAGTCTTTGACCCAGTATCATCCTGAACAAAAGTTATTCAAGAAAATGAGAGATTGAACAAAGACCCAGAGACTGGGACTCAACTTCGTTTGTTGCCTGGGCAAAATTAAGTCTTTGGATTCAGCCTGATCAGAGCTTCCTGGATCAGTATGTACCAGCAAAGGAACCTGATAGGCATGGGACTGGGAGAGATTACGCTAAGTGAAATAAGTCAAGCAGAGAAAGACAATTATCATATGGTTTCGCCCATTTGTGGAACACAAGGAATAGCAGGAAGATCAATAGGAGAAGGAAGGGGAAAACGAAGGGGGGGTAAACAGAGGGGGAAATGAACCACAGGAGACTATGGACTCCAGGAAACAAACTGAGGGTTTTAGAGGGCAGGAGGGTGGGGGGATGGGCTAGCCCAGTGATGGGTATTAAGGAGGGCATGTATTGCATGGAGCACTGGGTGTTACATGCAAACAATGAATCATGGAACGCTACATCAAAAACTAATGATGTGCTGTATGGTGACTAACAACATAATAATAATTTTTTTAAAAAGGCTGGGATTAAGAGTAAGGAATTTCTGACTCCATTGCCAGTTTTTCCAGGGAAATGATTAGCTTCCCCTGTGTCTTACAGGAGTTTCTCCAGCAAACAGACTCTGAAATAGACATTCGCTTGCAGGAAGTTGACGGGTGTACTCGTGGAAGCAACAGCTGTTAGGGAAGGCAAGAGAGCAGAACTAGACAGAATTTCTCTTGCTAGAGAGATCAAACTTGGAATAAGTTGCAACAAAGGTTTCAGTCAATCTCATGGAAAAGTCTGGAGCTTGGATGATTCTTCAAAGATGTCCCTCACTGAGGCAAAGAGGCCCTCTACTAACCCCAGATCAACAAGCCAGTGAATGCAGGTTGCCTCTGAAGTGGAGAGTGACCTTGTGTGAGGGGCTCCCTTCTGCTGAAAGCAATCACTGGGGAAGGACTCAGAGGTAAGTTCTCAGTGGGGAACTCTCCCAGCAGCTGGGGAACAAGAGCCTCCCTCCTGAAAGGGGGATCTGCGTGATAACAACAGGGTCCACTACAATCTGTCAAGTAAGGTCATCTGTGCTTTCCTTCCACTTCACTGGAAAAGAAGATATGGACATTAATTAAGGTGTGACCACAGACCATACCTTCCATTATCATGATGGGGTTGATGTGAGGCCCCAGTGAGTTGAGAAAAGGGAGATGAGGAAGGCAGAAAAAAAAACTTTGGTATATGAGATAGTGAAGAAGAGAAAAGCTCTTTGTGACCGCAGAAGAAAGATGTAGAGATTTTTATTTTTTTAAGTAATGGCAGTAATTTGACTATGTCAAGAGACTGAGGGAAGAATTAAATAAGGACACTGAAAATACAAGACACAAATAATTGATAAAACAAGCACCAAACAAGAGAGACAGTTAAGAATTGGGAGTGCATGGGAAGGGGAGCCTGGGAAGGGGACAGGGAAACAACATTCTAAGTGGAGAAAGGAAAGACAGATGTAGATGGGGCTAGAGGGAGGAAGCTTGAAGGGGTCTGTGGCCATGTAGTGACCTCTATTATTCTCGGTGAAACAGGACTTAGAGCCTTCTATTGAGAGTGATGGTCTCAGGGTAGATACAGGATTCGAGATAAGAAATGATCTTCTGAAACTGCTGCTTTGGGAAATGGGTGAATTTGCCAGGCAGCGATGAGAAGACAAGAATGGGCTAGGAATCCTACAAGGGTTGTGGAGCCAGTCCTGGTCTTGCTTTGGGTGTAGGTTTTGCTTTAGGTTTGGGGGTTTCTTCCTGAAGTCTTCATCTTAGGGCCAGGGACAGAAGAAATGAATGGTCGGGTTCATCCTAGTTAGGAAGGGACTGGAACAGAGGAGGTGGGTGGCATCAGTGGGGAGAGAAAATTGGGTGGTGCTGAAAACTTGCTTGAAATAATTGATCTTGAAGTGTAGAACAGCTAAGGAGAAAAGTGCAGTCAGGAATGGGGCTGGTCAACTTGGAAAATGGAAGGGACCAGAATTAGGAGAGGTTTAGTGGACATAGCAGCTGTATCAGGGGGCTGTTCTCGGAAGGTGAAGGGACACCCAACCCCCGACCCCCTGCTTTCTATCAGGAATTCCATCTTGGGCCTTGTCAACAAGCAGTGGTCTTAGGGTTCAGATCTTTCTGGTTTGCTTCCTACGAAGCCAGTAGACACCTGCCCCATCAGCTGTGTGACTGATGGCCACATCTCTAATACCCTCTGACTCTCAGGTCTTGGTAATCCTTTGATGTCTCCCCAGTGCTGGGCCCCCACATCCTCTGTTGTCAGCACAATGAGAAGGTTGCTCATCATACCTTTGTAGATCAGAGTGAGAAAGCATGACTTCTTGGTAACGTACTGCTGGGAAGACTGGCCCTTCTTCTGAGGGATTCTCTTCTATCCCTTTTCTAATCTGACCCTTTCTTCCTAATTACAAGACAAGGAGACAATGGTCTATGGCAGAAGTGATTTTATACCAAGACAAAAGTTGCATGTGCTTTTATAAATGTTGTCCATATGTGATGTGCCTGTATACAACAACAACAAGGAGTCTGTGTTTAAGTAAACTTGGAGGCATGGATATACAATAGCGAGACTTACATTTCCTAGTGCACATGTGCATATACATAAAAACCCTATTAAGAATCCATCTGAAATTGTGAAATTCTTCTATTCTAAGACATTAGACTCAGGGTGATCTTTATTTAAATGACATCCAACAAGGTTATGTGAGAATCCCTGTAGGTAGAAACCAGAGATGAATGAGACTATTTAGGTCATTCTGTACTTTGAGCTCCTTGGCAGAGAAGTTCTGCCCGATGCCCTGTACTCACTCACACTTTCCCCAGGTCACTTATAACAGATGCAAGAAATCAGGCTGCCACCAGGTCCTCAGGGCTTTCTCAGACTTCAGATTATTGGCCTTGTTTCATTTGTTTTAATTTTGTCACCGCCCCCTGGATATACCATCTCATGAAATTCCTGAGCATATCTGCTGCTTATCATGAGCTAGATTCCAGAATGCCTTCAAGAAGAGAGGGAGAGGGATCACACTTCCTTGTACCAACATTTTGGACAAAATGGCTTCCACAGCCAGCTCACCATTGACCTAAACCACCGGCCATCACAAACTCACCCCCTCACACACACACACACACACACACACACACATACACTTGCCTTAAGGACCAACAAAGAGATCATGCCAGGCCTCACACGAGGGTTAGGTAGCTTGACAGGAGATGCCATAAATAAGTAATTCATTCCCAGGTCCGATTTCTTTTCTTTAGTTTAAGTGTCCAAACGCCACTTTGTTGTTTTATTAATGCAGGTGTCTCATTTCCATGCTCAGTTTCAAAGCTGATGGAATCAGACAAAAACAAACAAACAAACCAAAAAGCCCTGCATCTGTTAGTAGGCCAAAGTCCATCAATCTCCCCATGAAAAGTATGTTAATTTGATCTATTAAAGAAAAAAATTCAGCATTGTCTCTAATTTGATTGTTTGGGGCCATGCATTCCTCTCCTGTCATTGTCTGATGCCTCTGTATTGTCTTCTAATGAGAAACCGGGCCTGGTTGCATGTAAAGCGGACTCTACCAATCTGTATGGTCGGCTTGTCAGGGAAAATTGGCTCTTTCCTCTACAATGGTCTGTAAAATGAGCCCCAGACATGCTTCAGGGATGGTAGCAGCGCTCAACAAGAATGTCTGCTCACAGGCAAATACCGAGCGTGAACTTCGTTGAGGACCTGGAAGAGATTCATGGAGGCTCAGAACTGGAAGGAACCTTAGCCATGGTCTAGAACAATCTCTGCCTACAGGCAAGGTGACCGAGATCTCTTCTTAGAATTCAAAAAACTTGTCCAACTACTGGGCAAAGACAAGAGTAACACCCAGTCCTCCTGACCCCCAAGTCAACACTACCACCTGAGATTCTGAAACAGAACTCCCTAGCCCGAGTGGCTATAACGTCATGAGCCAGAAAATACTCAAAGCCAAAGCATAGATGTGCCACTTCTTCTTAAGTCTTGAATATTACCTTAAGATTAGTAAGCTAAAATGACATTTTTATTAAAAAACAAACGTGTTTATGATGCAGGAGAAAACAAAATTCACATGATTTTGTTTTTAATTTACATGAATTTTTAAAGACCACGCAAATCTCAAAAGAAGTTTCTGCTTGGGCACCTAGCTACTGTTCAGGGTACATACGGGCTGGTCATGGACAAGCATTGCTTTACCTCACACTGCCTGTGATGCCCAGGAAGTCCTTCCAAGGACCCCTTTGGCTAATTTCTCTTTCTCCCAGCCATTTTCCTCTGCTCTGCCCCTACATTAACAAGCACAAGTGACCCACCCCCATATGTACTGGAATCTACTTTATTTTCTTCTTTCTGGATAGAAGGGGCGGGGGATAGCCTCAGTGTCTTAATACACTGAAATTTGAATCATTGTTATGCTTTCTCTGTCATATTGTTTTGGGATTATAAGTCCAACGTAGCAATAGTAAGCCACATATTTTTTAGGTCGCCTCCCTTGATTCTACGTGGTGCTTTTTATCAGTTTGGGTAATAAAAATGTTACCCAAATCCCTGTCTCTTGTTCTACTTCATCCCAATTTACCATCACTCTCCTGTTTTAAAGAATAAACACATTTTTCCCCTTTCACTTAATTTACCCCCTGTTCTGTCTCCTAGAGTTTCGTTAAAGCACCTACAGTATGAAACATATGCTTTCTGAAAATATAAACTGAAAGAGTGTTTGAACACTTCCTATACAACAGCTAGAATTATTTAGGTAGGTACCCCTGATTCATTTTGGTCCAGAGAAAACAGCCCACAAAAACCAATCTGTGTAGCTCTTTTTTCACTAGTGACTTTGTGGTGCATTACATGGGTGGTTCCAATTCTTCACCCCTTCTTGTAGCCTTGCACTTTCCCACATGACTTCATGGCCCTTCCTATCAAGTAGCAGAACATACTTCCCTGTTCTTTGAGTAGGAATCTAGTCATGTGACTTGCTCTGGCCAATGGGGTCTTGAGAATGTGGCACGAGCTGAAACTTTAAGATGCTCACGTGTATCTGCTTGCTCTCGTGTCTCTGCCGTTACCATGAAAAGAACATTCTCAAGTTAGCCTGCTAGACCCAAGAAGAGGATGAGAGACAGAAGGAGCAGAACCGCCCCCAGGCAGCTCCAGATGTCTGAGTGAGTCCAGCCAAAACCAGCAGTTGCTTATTTTACTTGAGAACTTCGAAGATCTCATGCTCCTGGCTCCTGGCTTCCACTGTTTTGTTGAAAAATCAACTGTTACTCGCATTGTTTCCCCTCTTGCTACTTGTAAGATTTTTTTTCTCCCTTCTTATTTTTCAGCAGTTTTACCATGATATGCTTAGATACAATTTGATTTCTATTTATGGTATCCAAGATTTCAGTGTTTCTTACATCTGTCGCTTGATGTCTTTCATGGTTTTGTTTTGTTTTTTTAGTTTGTTTGTTTATTTTTAATTCTCAGACACTGCTTTTGCCCCTCATCACTTCCTTTTTCCAAACTCCAACATAATATATATGTTGACTTTTTCACTCTATGCCCTAGGTCTCATACTCTTTTTTTCTGTTTCCCATTTTTTGTTACTCTTGTTGTTCTGGGACTCGGTAAGGATATTTTCTTCTGATTTATTTTTCATTTAGTAATTCTCTTTTCATCTGCATCTAGTCTGCTCTTAAATCACCCACTGAGCTCTTAATTTCAGCTATTATATTTTCTACTTCTGAAATTATCTTTTGGTTCTTTTCATGTTTTCCATTCATCTGTCAACATTCTCTTTTGCTTTTAAATTTTTTCCTGAACATTTTAAATCTTATCTGACACTCTGTTACCTGTAGATATATTTCTATTTGTATTGCTTCTCTTGTGTTTTTGCCATGTTATATTGTCTCCCCATGTGACTGGTTAATTTTTATTGTGTGGAACACTATATTTGAAGGATGGGATGCTTTGGATGATGCTATCTTCCTCCAGAAAGACTTACATTTGCCTCTAACAAGGCTAGGGCTAAGGCATTAGCAACCCCCAGATCACCTTAACCCAATCAAATACTGAGATGATTCAAAACCAGAGAGACTATGGACTCTGGGAAACAAACTGAGGGCTTCAGAAGGGACGTGGGTGGGGGATTGGGATAGGCTGGTGATGGGTAGTAAGGAGGGCACGTATTGCATGGAGCACTGGGTGTTATGAATCATGGAACACTACATCAAAAACTAAGGATGCACTGTATGGTGACTAACATAACATAATAAAAAATTAAAAACAAAACAAAACAAAACCAGCCTATTTCTGATTTAACCGTTCTTCTAAGATATAGTTCTTCAGGGTCTCAATCCCACACTCAGGTGAGGGTTACCTCCATTTTTTGTCCTTTCAGATTTCTGAGTCAGAGGACAGCTCTTCTCAGATTCTCAGCTGCCCCTTTCAAAATCAGTAGATGCCTCCAGGAGAAAGCAGTCACAAATACTGAGCCCAATTCTCTGACTTTCCTTCCTGTTCCAGATTTTTGCCCTATAATTCTTCAGTGTCTTGGTATCTGTCTTATGTCTTCAAACAGATTTTTGCTCATATGCTCTATTCGTTCTCAGTGGGAGAAAAGAAGACAATTATCTCAGAAAGAATATTAAGATACATCAAAATTGGAAACCAGAAGACAATAGAATGACATTTTTTAAGTAACAAAAGAAAATAAATTTTATATCTAACAACCTAAATTTTAGAGCTCACAAAAAAATTTTTTTCAAAATCAACCATGAAATGAACAAATTTCCAAGTAAAGATGAATGGAAAGAATTTGTCACCAGTAAACCCATAATAAAAGAAATATTGAGGGGCACCTGGGTGGCTCAGTCAGTTAAGCACTTAACTTCAGCTCAGGTCTTAATCTCAGAGTCCTGGGATAGAGCCCCACATTGGGCTTCCTGCTGAGCGGGGAGTCTGCTTATCCCTCTTCCTCTGCCCCTCTCCCTGCTAGTACTCTCTCTGTCTCTCTCTCAAATAAATAAATAAAATCTTAAAAAAAAAAGAAAAGAAAAGAAATACTGAGATCCAGTGATTCCATTCTTGGGTATTTATACAAAGAAAAAGAAAACACTAACACAGGGGCGCCTGGGTGGCACAGCGGTTAAGCGTCTGCCTTTGGCTCAGGGCGTGATCCCGGCATTATGGGATCGAGCCCCACATCAGGCTCCTCCGCTATGAGCCTGCTTCTTCCTCTCCCACTCCCCCTGCTTGTGTCCCTCTCTCGCTGGCTGTCTCTGTCAAATAAATAAATAAAATCTTAAAAAAAAGAAAAGAAAATAAATACTGAGATCCAGTGATTCCATTCTTGGGTATTTATACAAAGAAAAAGAAAACACTAACACAAAGAGGTACGTGCATTCCCAGGTTCATTACAGCATTATTTATAATAGCTAAGATATGAAAACAACCGAAGTGTCACCAATGGATGGATGGATAGAGGAAATGTAGTATATATACACACAATGGAATATTATTCAGCCATACAAAGGAATGAAATCTTGCCAATTGCAACAACATGGATGGACCTTGAGGGCATTATGTTAAGTGAAATAAGTCAGACAGAGAAAGACAAACACTGTATGATGTCATAGATACAGAGAACAGATTGGGGGGGGGTGCCCAAAATAGGTGTAGGGGGTCCAAAGGTACAAACTTAATAAACGAGTCATGGGGGTGTAATGTACAGCGTGGTGACTACAGTTAATAATACTGTATTTCATATACCAAGTTCCTAAGAGAGTAGCTTTTAAAAGGTCTCACTACAAGAAAAACAGAAAGTTGACTATGTATGGTGATGGATGTTAACTCGTCTTGCTGCAGTAATCATCTCAAAATATATACAAGTATTGAATCATTAGGTTGTATTCCTGAAACTGTTACAATGTTATATGTCAATTACACCTCAATAACAAAAAAGAAAAGAAATACTGATGGAAATTCTTCAGGCGGAAGGAAATGATACCGTGTGGATGCATATAAACGCAAGTAGAAATGAGGGGCGACAGGGTGAGAAAATGTGGGTAAACCTAGGTAAATACTGACTGCACAAAATAACAATAATAACATTTTATAGGACTCAAATATATGCAGAAATAAAATACATGACAATGATAACACAAAAGGCAGAAGGGAAAAATGGAGTTTCAGTGCTCTTAAGTCTTATCATGGCCTGTAGAATGTCAAGAATACCGCTTTGTGACAACAGTGTATAAATGGGTGGTAGTGGCAGTGGGAGACAGAAAGATGAAAAATACACTGGAGGGGCACCTGGGTGGCTCAGTCATTAAACATCTGCCTTCGGCTCAGGTCATAATTCCAGCGTTCTGAGATCGAGCCCCACATCAGGCTCCCTGCTCAGTGGGAAGCCTGCTTCTCCTTCTCCCACTCCCCCTGCTTGTGTTCCCTCTCTCGCTGCCTCTCTCTCTGTCAAATAAATAAATAAAATCTTGAAGAAAAAAAAAGAATAATACACTGGATGAGAAAGAAAAGAGAGAGGGATCATAGGACAGATATAGGACAATTAGGATACAAATAATAAAATGGTAAATATAATCTCCAGTATATCTATATGTCTAGCCACATTAAAGCTCAATAATAGGGGCCCCTGGGTGGCTCAGTCAGTTAAGCATCTGCCTTCGGCTCAGGTCATGGTCTCTGGGTCTTGGGATCGAGCCTCACATCAGGCTCCCTGCCCAGTGGGAAGTCTGCTTCTCCCTCTCCTTCTGCCCCTCCCCTGCTTGTGCTCTGCCTGTCTCTCTCTCTCTCTTTCTCTCAAATAAATAAATAAAATCCTTAAAAAAATAGAGATCAAAATAATATTTTCAAACTGGATTAAAATAAGTGAAATCCAACTATACGTTACTTATAAGAGACGCACTCTAAGAACAAAGAGAAGTTGCATGCGGAGACGTAAATATCAAAACCATAAAAACACTAAGCAAAAGAAAGCTGGTGTGGTTATACCAACATCTGGCAAAGTAGACTTTGAGGTAAGAAATATTAATAGAGAGAAACAGGGATAAAATATATAATAATCGTAAGTTTTTAAGTACTCAATAACATGATTTCAGAACATATAAACAAAGATTTGACAGAAATAAAAAAAGAGACAAATCCACAATCATAATGAGAGCATTTAATCCCCCCCCCCCCCCGCTCAGTAACTGGCAGATCTAGTGGGGAAAATATCCGTAGGGATATATAGAGTCTGAACGATGTGATTAATGCATTTGAATCATTTGGGATATACAGAACACTATAGCCCACAACAGTAGACTACATAGTCACATGTGTATTCAAGTATATAAGAAACATCTATCAAAATTAGCCATATGCTTGTCCATAAAGCAGGTCTCATAAAAATTCTTAGCTTTTAATCATTCGGGATATGTTTTCTGACCATGGCGGAATTAAGCTAGGAATTAACAAAGATATAACTGGGGCCCCTGGGTGGCTCAGTAGGTTGAGCGTCTGACTCTTGGTTTCAGCTGAGGTCATGATCTCAGGGTCGTGAGATCAAGCCCTTCATCGGGCTCCGGGCTCAGCATGGAGTCTGCTTGAGACTCTCTCTGCCTCTCCCACTTGTGCTCTTGCTCTGTCTAAAATAAATCTTTAAAAAAAGATATAACTTAAAATGTTCCTTTACAGGAAAATGAAACAATAAATTTCTATTCCAAGAATGCAATGTTGGTTTAAAATTTGAAAGTCTTATCAATATAACTCACAGTATTAACATAAAAAAGGAGGAAAATTATATAATTATCTTGATAGATGCAGGAAAAAAATGTTAGTAAAATCCAACACCCATTCATGATTCTTTAAGAAACAAACAAAAAAACCCTCTCCAGATGATAAAGAATGACTAAAAGAAACAAACAAACAAAACTACAACTAACATTATATTTAATGGTGAAATAATGAATATTTCCCTCTGAGATCAGGATAGAGACACAGACTCCTAATATCAACGCTTATTGAACATTATATTATATTTCCTAGCCAGTGTAACAGGCAATAAAATAAAAGGGGTATAAATTACCACAGCAATAATTCAAGCAAGAAGATTAATAGATTTAAAAATCATTGAGTAAAAGATCATTGGCAGACAGAACATTCACACAATGTCAGAGTATTAACCCACAGATTTATTTATTAATTACAAAAGATAAAGAATAATTTACAATCTGGCAAACACCATCTTAGCCAAGTGATCGGAATTATCACCAGTAAGTCAAAACGACATCATTCATTTCCCACTGTGATGCCTGAGGCACATTTTATCACACAAAAATTATTCTACCAGGAATGTTGATTCTAAATATAAACATCAGGAGTCCATCAGATGAATCCACATTGAATGAGATTCTGCTTAACAAATGGTCTTAAAAATTGTGAACAGACAAAAATAAAAGGCTTGGAAACTGTTCTAAAGAATTTAGATAAAAAGTGTCATGATGTATGAGCTTATACAACTTAAATGATTCAGCAAAATAGATGCACATCTATCTATTATCTATCTATCTATCTATCTATCTATCATCTATCTATCATCTATCATCTATCTAATCTATCTCTCCATCCATCCATCCATCTACCCATTATCTTTCTGAAAGAAA
>NW_024425564.1:27640260-27666773 GCF_017311325.1 Ursus maritimus
TACGCACAAAAAAATTAGCAAAATGTTAGCAGTTGGAACATGTAGGCCAGAGGTAACTACAACCCACAGGTCAAATCAAGCTGAAACCTGCTTTGCAAATAAAGTTTTATTGGAACAGAACCGTGCCCATCCGTTCACACATTGTATATGGCGGCTCTCACTCTACAATGGTCGTGTTGAGTAGTTGTTGCAACAACTAAAATAATTACCATCTGGCCTTTTACAGGGAAAATTTGCCAACCTGTTTTGAAAGATTGCCTAGAGGAACGTCTTCATGACTTTGGGGGTAGTCAAAGATTCCTTAAAGAGGACACAAAACGTACTAACCATAAATTGCTCATCAAAAGATATCGTTAAGAGAGAGAGATGAGGCAAGCTGGAGTTGGAGACTTTTTGTGATACATAGATACGGCAAAGGAGGGGCCCCTGGGTGGCTCAGCGGGTTAAGCCTCCGACTCTTGATTTCAGCTCAGGTCATGATCTCAGAGTCGTGAGACTGAGCCTGGTGTGGGGCTCTGTGCTGGGCTGAGCATGGAGCCTGCTTAGGATTCGATTTTTTCCTCTTCCCCTGCTCTTCCCCCCTGGTTGCACACATGCGTGCTCTCTCTCTCTCTCTCTCTCAAAAAAAAAAAAAAAAAAAGATACAGCAAAGGACATGCACCGAAGATATATAAAGATCTCTGTGATGGGCAGTCTCAGATGGCTTCTAGTAATCCCTGACTCCTGGCATGCGTGGCCTGCATAATCCCCTGGCCTCGACCGTGAGCTGCATACGTACTTTAGTTACCTCTCTTTGTAATGAGGGAGGACTTGCTCCTTATTATTTTGCAATTGGCCTGAAGTGGCCTCTG
Organism: Ursus maritimus; assembly: GCF_017311325.1. Lineage (NCBI taxonomy): Eukaryota > Metazoa > Chordata > Mammalia > Carnivora > Ursidae > Ursus > Ursus maritimus. The sequence continues at coordinate 27,641,112 of NW_024425564.1, forward strand.
CAGAAGAGGAGACAGAAAGAGTCCTATTATGACATTCTAGTGCATATCTTTTCTAAGCCTATTTTTAAGATTTTCTGTTTTTCTTTGGTGTGCTGCAGTTTTGCTCCAATGTGTTTAAGTGTGGCTTTATTTGTATTTATTCTGTTCCCAACTTGGTATGCATCAGCAAATCATTCTTTGCCTTAAGAAATATTCATTTTGGGGTGCCTAGGCAGCTCAGTTGGTTAGGCATCCGACTCGATCTCAGCTCAGGTCCTGATGGGCTCCAGGCTCGGTATGGATTCGAGAAGAGAAGAGAAGAGAAGAGAAGAGAAGAGAAGAGAAGAGAAGAGAAGAGAAGAGAAGAGAAGAGAAGAGAGGGAAGGGAAGGGAAGGGAAGGGAAGGGAAGAGAAGAGAAAGAAGGAAGGAAGGAAGGAAGGAAGGAAGGAAGGAAGGAAGGAAGGAAGGAAGGAAGGAAGAAAGGAAGGAAGGAAGAAAGAAGGAAAGAAAGAAAGAAAACACTCATTTAGGGGTGGCTCAGTTGATAGAGCTTGTGACACTTGATCTCAGGGTTGTGAGTTTGAGCCCTGCACTGGGTATAGAGATAACTTAAAAATAAAATCTTTAAAAAAAATTAAAAACCAAAATTCAAAAAAATACTCATTTATTATCTTTCCAGATATTACCTCTCTTCAAGTAATGTCTTGTCTATCTGGAACTTTTATTAGGTATATGCTGGGTCTTCTGGTTCCTTCCTCCATGTTTCTTAATCTCTCTGATTTTCCATCTGTTTAGCTTTGGGGGTAATGCCACCCCTCCCCTCCCCATATCTCGCCCTCTTTGGATGAATTCATCAGCTCTGTACACTGGCATGTTCTCTATTCATCTGTATCAAATCTCCTGCTTACTTACTTATCTATTAAGTTTTTATTTTAATTTTATCATCTCCTGAAGTTCTATTTGGTTCTTTTACAAACCCACTTTTTATCTCGCAGTATCCTATCTTGCAATACAGTCTTTCTTCTGTCTCCTGAACAATTTTTTTTCTTATACTTATTTTTTTTTTTTTTTAGTTTTCTCCTGAATAATTTTAAACATACTTCTATTACAGCATTTTCCCCAATGATCTCTTATGTCCAGGACCCGAAGTCCTACTCATTTTGAAGTCACGCTGGGTTTCCCTCCCGCCCCCAGTGCATTTCCTTCGGTGAAGGTCCCAGAATTTTCACCAACTGTGGACTAATATTTATGTTTACCTCCAAGCTTCAGGTTCCTGTACATCATGCTCAATCGGAGTGTGGACTTCGTATCTGCAACGTGACGCGGGTTTGGAATCATTTTGCGTTCTCCCTATTTAGATTTGCTCACGCATTTACAAATAGCTCTGCTGACCGCTACCCCCAAGAAAAACAACCTTCCTTATAGCTTTCTGAGCTCAGGGCAAAGTTTTCCTGATCCCTTTCATACCCGAGGCAAGCCTGCAATATTCCCAGCTTTGGTAAGGCGCTTTGTCCCAAGTTCCCCTCCCTGCACAGGTGCAAGTTTATGTATCCTGTTCCCCATGTGGTCATTAAAGTCTTGCTCAGTTCTTAGGGTCTGTATTTGGGTCTGATATTCCCTGGGGCTTTACTTCTGCTCCTTTTTATGACTCCAACTTTGAGTTTCTCCTCCGTTCTGGCACCAAGGCGGTCCCCGGTCTAGGACGCCAAGCAACATATCATTTTGTGGTTGATATTCTTATAGGATTTAATATCATATAGAAGTTAAAGGCGTGGACTCAGTCCACCTGGATTCGAATCCCAGCTCCACCACTGACTGTGTGACCAGGACCAGGTTACTTCTGCTCTTTAGACATCAGTGTCCTCTTCTGTAAAATGTGCATTAATCATAATACGTACCTCACATGAGGATTAAGAGGCTTCCCAGAGGTGGAGTGCCTAGGAGAGTATGTGCGCATATTACAAATTTATTAAGTGATTAGTTATTGTGGTGTTTCTCTTACGATCGTCATCACCATTATTATCCCACGTGTCTACACCAAAAGCAGGGCCCTTTCTTACTGGAAATGCTACAATACATTTTCTCCCTAATCCCCAAACAATATCACCCTGCCATATGTCACTCTAAAAGACCCCCTTTTCTCTAGCTCACGTAGGCTTAGAGGATGCAAATCAACTTTAAATTTAGTCTATGTAAACTATCATCAGGAAGAGAGAAGGGTTTCGAGGACTACTTATATATTTCTGAACTAATTATAATAATTTTTATTATCTCTTCTCTCTCTTGAAAAATGACCTGAATCACGGCTCCCCCACATCAGGGCAAATCATGGGGGAAAAAGGGAGTCGCATCTTAAAAGCCCTCAACTATCAAAGATTAGCTAGCGGAGTTGGATGCCCCGTTGGGAAGCCCCGAGAGACAGAGGTCCTCGGAAGCGAAGGCACAGCTAGAATGAACGCAGTAGAGCATAATGAGGGAGGCTGTGTAGTACAGTCTAATGAATGACTCCTTGGCATTCTCTGATCTCTGACGTGACAGGCATCTGGTGTTTATCAATAAATAAAAAGGATATAATTACTTGAGGCTGAAGCGTTCAGGCCTTGGTAACATTTGGTAAGCTAGAGAGCTGTCTGCCCCACTCTAGATCCTGAGAGGTGCAATAAAATAAAATATCTCCATAAAAATGGATTCAGAGTACACGATAATCTTTGGTCGCCTTTAGGTTCCCCAAAGAAGCAGTAGTTTGTGCTCTAATTTGTGTCCGTAGGTATGTGTTAGTGTGTTATCTAAATGACACTTCAAGGTAATCAGTTCTTAGAGCTTTCGACACACAGCTCCTCATCAATGTCCCCAGCCTGAAGAGCAGGGCTAAGCTTTCCCTGCTGGTGGACACAATGGTACCTCAGTTTTGTTCTGAGGTCTTGACTAAAATCCTCATGTCAGGCACAGCGGGATGCCTTTCAACAGCGTCCCCTGGGAACAGTGAGGGATGTATCGAGGAAGCTCTGAAGGACGGACAGATGGGACAGGCTTCCTGTCTGCCTACCTTGTCCATCTAGGTAGTGTCTGCACAAAGGCGTCTTGTCAGGAAGCAGCTGGTACAGCCCAATCGGTAGGACAAATGCACTCCAACTTGCTCGTAGTTCACCATCTTGCCAACTTCTTAGAGAGGGACCACAACACTGATACTACTCATAAGGCCTTGCTTAGAGTAAAATCCTTGCTGTCATCCTTAAGTTTGTTCTTTCTGTCACATCCCATAGTCAATCTGTAGGAAATCCTCTTGTTTCAGCCTGCGATACCATCTCCAGAATCTCCCACCTCCCACCACCACTACCGCCACCATAGTTTGAGCTCCCTCGCTTCTCATCTTGATAGCTGTGATCACCTCCTTAATTGTCTCCCCAATTTTGTACGTATCGCCCTACAGTCTAGGTTGGTCCTTTAAGAAGATAAGTCAAGTCACACCACAGCTCTGGTCAGCATTCGGCGTCCTTACGCTGGCTTGCCTGACTCTAAGATCTGGCTTCCCATTTCCTCCCCTACCACTCACTTTCCTCCAGCCAGCTGATCCTTTTGCTGTTCCTCAAATAGATAGACACCATCCCTCAGCCTGGAATACTCTTGCCCCGAATTCTGGAGGGATCTTTCAAGCCCTCATTCAAATCTTGCCCCTCGGTGAGACTTATCTCAGCAACACCCCTACTTCAAATGAGAATCTGCTCTCCGTCCTTGATCCAGGTTAAGGGATCCTGCTCTCCTTTTATTCTAAAGCATTTCTCTTGTGACGTATTATGTAGTTTATTTGTTGATTATGCTTATTATCTCGTCCAAGTCTCCCCTCTAAAAATACAAGCTTTCTGGGGGCACCTGGCTTGTGACTCTTGATCTCAGGGTTGTGAGTTCAAGCACCGTGTTGGGTGTAGAGAGCACTTTATAAAAAAATCTTTAAGAAATAATAAAATACAAGTTCTATGAAAGCATGAATCTTCTATTCAGTGATGTACCCTAAGCACCTAACTTAGGCTTGCCAGATGAAATAAAGGATACCCAGCACAATTTGAATTTCAGATAAACAATGAAGAATTTGTTTTAGTGTAAGTATGTCCCATACAACAGTTGGTTTATTTGTTGCTTGTTGAAATTCAAATTTACCTAGGCATGCTGTATTTTGATTTCCTCAATCTGGCAAACCCTTACTTAGAACAGGGTCTGGCATCATCATCAGGGGAAAAATTACATATAGTCCTTCTTTTCATTAAAATTAATTTGGTTTTGAAATTGTTATAATATTCCGGGCTAACTGGAGATAACTTGGACTGTCATAAAAAAGATACTATATCATTATTATCAATACTTTTAGGAAAAGCATATTGCCAAAAACACTAAATGAAACAAGCCAAAATTCAATAGAGCAGAGATACACTAAACCAGTGTTAAGCATTAGGCTTTAAAATAGCAGGCAAAACGAGAATGAAAAGTCCCCAAATGTGAAGCTGAGAAATATGTTGGAGAAATCGTATTAAGTGGACAGCCACAGCTTAAGGTTAAGAGTCGTCTCTTGTTGAAGAAGTATGTGGAGAATGAGAACAAGACCCCCATTAACCCACACACGTGACTTCTAGTAGTCCTTTCCAGTTACTGTTGCCACTAATATTTGTGCAACCTTGGGAGAGTCAAGCGATGACTGGGTATCCGATGTCTCACTTTTATCATAAGATCCACTCCGTCTCTAAAAATATGTGATCCTAGGGGCACCTGGGTGGCGCAGTCAGTTAAGCGTCCAACTCTTGGTTTCGGCTCAGGTCGTGATCTCAGGGTTGTGAGATCAAGCCGTGTGTCGGGCTCCGTGCTCCGCGCAGAGTCTGCTTGGAATTCTCTCTCCTTCTCCCTCTGCCCCTCCTGCTCATGCTCGCGCGCGCTCTCTCTCTAAAAATAAATAAATAAATCTTTTTTTAAAAACTCTGTGATCCTATGTAAAAACACGACCAGAAAGTAGAGAGACTACTTTTACAAACATACTGGAACTTGTGTATGATAACAAGTGCTATCAGAGTAGTCGCCATACGCTATTCACTGATCCCAGTGATGCTACCGGTGTTCAAAACATCCTCAGCATGGGGCGCCTGGGTGGCACAGCGGTTAAGCATCTGCCTTCGGCTCAGGGCGTGATCCTGGCATTCTGGGATCGAGCCCCACATCAGGCTCCTCTGCTGTGAGCCTGCTTCTTCCTCTCCCACTCCCCCTGCTTGTGTTCCCTCTCTTGCTGGCTGTCTCTGTCTCTGTCGAATAAATAAATAAAATCTTTTTTAAAAAAAAACATTCTCGGCATTTCCATTTGGGGTCTTCCTTGTAGCAGAGCAAAATTTAAGAAATCCTAAAACATGTGTTTATGCTAGCCAGTAAGAGGCAGAGCGAGGACTTGAACCAGGCAATCTGACAGCACCATCCTGGGACCTTAGCATCTATGCTGTCCTTTAACGAAAGTTACATGCCTTGTACACCAGTGTTGGTGGGCTGGGATTGATCTGCTGCAGTCTGCACAGGTTACCAACCATATAGAAAAACAGCCTTCAAACTTCATTTTTAACATAAGATAGTATTATTCAGCTTGATTGGTTTAATCTCCCACCTTATCCATTAGCTTGGCTATGAGTAATTTTTAACGAGTTGTGGAGAAAACGGTCTACCCTCAACGAAATGTTTGACAGCACTGATGAAGATCCAGCTGTCCAACCTGTCCAACTGGCTCCTAGGCAATCGCAGAAAAAGAGGTCAAGAAATGATGCCAGTAATGGCAGAACCACTCAAATAAGCATATCGTTTACTATCAAAAGGATGCTGGGGTGGTGGATTTTGTCTGTCAACTTGACTGGGCCATGGGATGCCCAGATTAACACTCTCTCTGGGTATGTTTGTGGGGTGTATACAGAGGAGAGCATCAGTGGCCTCAGGAAAGTAGACCGCCCTCCCCGATGTGAGTGGACACCATCCAATTCATTGAGCGCCTGAATGGAACAAGGAATGGAGGAAAGGAGGGCTCAGTCCCTTCCTGCCTGCCAGCTTGAGCTGAGACATTGGTCTTCTGTCCTTCTACCGGAATTTATACATTGGCTCTTCTGGTTCTCAGGGCTTTGGACTCAGAATGAATTACACCACCAGTCTTCCTGGGTCTCCAGCTTGCAGGTGGCAGATTGTGGAGCTTCTCAGCCTCTCTAATTGCATGAGCCAATTACTCAAAATAGATTTCCTTTTATATATGTATAGATATATATATGTATCTCCTATTGGTTCTGTTTCTCTGGCAAATCCTGATGAATACAGATGCCCATGGAGATAATATACTCTTCGACATAAAATACTCTTATTTGTTTTATTTATTTTTTTAAGTAAACTCTATGCCTACTGTGGGACTTGAACTCATGAGCCTGAGATGAGGAGTTTTGCGTTCTACCCAATGAGCCAGCCAAGCACTCCACTTACTTGTTTTAAAGAGTCACCTTATTCTATAGTCAATTCTGACTGCCATTCTGTGTTCAATAATCCAAGTGGATCCCCTCCAACAAGGCTCATGCTCACAAGGGTACCACTTTCTCAATGTATTTATTTTTTTAACAACAGGTTAATTAAGGTATAATTTACATACCATACAATTCACTCCTTTAAAATGTACAGTTAGGTATTTCTAGTGTTCACAGAGTTGTGCTGCCATCACAATTATCGTATTTTGAAATTTTTTTAAAGTAGGCTGCACACCCAATGTGGGACTCGAACTCACAACCCTGAGACCAAGAGTCCGCATGCTCTACCAACTGAGCCAGCCAGGCACTCCAATTTTGAAATATTTTCTTTACCCAAAAGGAAACCACAAAACTATTAGCAATCACGCCCCTGTATCTCTCCTCCTAGCAATTCCTAATCTACTTTCTGTTTCTATAGTTCGTCCATTCTGCCTATTTTGTATAAATGGGATCATATAATTTGTGACCTTTTACCTATAGCTTCTTTCAGTTAGCATAATATTTTCAAGATTCATCCATGTTGTAGCATGGGTGAGCACTTGGTCCCATTTTATCGCCACATAATATCCCAATATGATATACAACATTTCTTTATCCATTACTTAGCTGATACACATATGGATCATTCTCTTTTCTTTTTTCTTTTTTTTCTATCATGAATGGTGCTACTAAAAGGGCATTCATGTACAGGTTTCTTCTTAGGACTTATATTTTCAATTCTCTTAGGTACACACCTAGGAGAATTGCAGGGTCATGTGGTAAGTCTACATTACCTTTTTGAAGAACTATCAAACTTTTCTAAAGGAGCTGTTTCATTTTACACTATCACCAGCAGTGTAGGAGAGCTCCAGCTTCTCCACATCCTTGTCTATACTTGCTATTGTCTTTATTTTAGCCACCTTAGTGACTGTGAAAGGGTTTCTCATTGTGGTTTTAACTTGCATTTCCTAATGACTTATGGGTTTGATGGACATTTGCAGATCTTTTTCCTTTTTTTATTCTTTTGTTTAGAAATGTCTAAGTCTTTTGCCCATTTCTAAAGTTAGTTATTTGCCTTTTTATTGTTGCATTTTAAGAGTTCTTTATATAAGCAGGATACAAGTTTCTTACAACTATGTGATTTGGAAATATTTTTTCCATTCTATGAGCTGTCTTTTTCCCCTCTTGATTGTGTTCTTTGAGGTACGAAAGTTTTTAATTTTGATGAGGTCCAATTTATCTGTATTTCCTTTTGGCACTTGTATATTTGGTGTCAAATCTAAGAAACTATTGCCTAATCCAAGATCATGAAGATTTACTCCTGTGTTTCCTTCTAAGAGTTTTATACTTTACCACTTATACTTAGGGCTCTGATACTCTGTTGTCTCAGCACATTTGTTGAAAAAATCATTCTTTTTCCCATTTAATTTTCTTGGCACACGTGTCAAAAATTGACTATAAATGTATGGACTTATTTCTGGACTCTGAATTCTATTCTACTGATCTATCTGTCTAGCTTTATGCCAGTACCACACAGTCTTGATTACTATAGTTTTGGAGTGACTTTTGAAATCAGCCCCCTCCTACTTTGTTTTCTTTTTTCAAGATTGTTTTGGCTATTCTCAGTCTTTCATAATTCCATACAATTTTAGGATCAGCTTGCCAATTTTTCCAAAGAAAAGCAGCTAGAATTTCGAAAGAGATTTCACTGAATCTGTGGGTCTGTTTTGAAAAGTATTTTCACCTTAATATTATGTCATGAACATACAATGCCTTTCCACTTATGTAAGTCTTCCTTAATTTCTTTCAATGATGTTTAGCAGTTTTCAATGTACAATTCTTCCATTAGTTTTGCTAAATTTATTCATAAAAATTTTATTTTTGACACTATCATAAATATAATTGTGTTCTTAATTTTATCCTTGGATAGTTCATTGCATGTGCATAGAAACACAACTGATTGTGTGTTATATTTGTAGTGTGTTACAATTGGCTTTAGCTCTTGACGGTTTGACTACAACATGCATATACCTAAGGGGTCATTGAGCTTTACTGCCTGGAGTCTATTGAGCTTCTTAGATGTGCAGATTGATATTTCTCAACAAATTTAGGAACTTCTTAGCCATAATTTCTTTAGATAGTCTTCCTATTCTTTTTTTTCTCTCTTCCTTCTGGGACTCCCATCAGGAATACATTTGTACGCTTGTGGTATCCATGGGTCTCTGAGTGTTCCTTTTTTTTTTTTCTTTAAGATTTTATTTATTTATTTAACAGAGAGAGAGACAGCCAGCGAGAGAGGGAACACAGGCAGGGGGAGTGGGAGAGGAAGAGGCAGGCTCCCAGAGGAGCATGGAGGCCGATGCGGGGCTTGATCCCAGAACGCCGGGATCACGCCCTGAGCCGAAGGCAGACGCTTAACGACTAAGTCACCCAGGCACCCCACTGAGTGTTCCTTTTTTAAAAAATTTCACTATTCCTTCTGTATCTCAGGCTGGACAATCTCCACCCTCTCCTCAAATTCAGCGATTCTTTCTTCTACCATCTCAAATCTGCTATTGAGCCCCTTCGCAAATTTTTCATTTTCGTTAGTGTATTTTTCAACCCAGAATTTCTGTTTGATGCTTTGAAAATAATTTCTGCCTCTTTACTGATAATCTCTATTTGGTAAGACGTCAGTCTCATACTTTTTTTTTTTTTTTAGATGTGGCTTCTTTTAGTTCTTTGAAAATATTTTTTTTAAAAAAACGATTTTATTTATTTGACAGAGAGACAGCCAGTGAGAGAGAGAACACAAGCAGGGGGAGTGGGAGAGGAAGAGGCAGGCTCCCAGCAGAGCAGGGAGCCCGATGCAGGGCTCAATCCCAGGACCCTGGGATCGTGACCTGAGCCGAAGGCAGACGCTTAATGACTGAGCCACCCAGGCGCCTCAAATTCTTTGAAAATATTTATAATAGCTTATTTGAAGTCTTTGTCTAGTAAGTCCAACTTGTGGGCTTGCTCAGGGACAGTTTCTTTTGACTGCTTTTCTTCTCACCCCACCCCCACCCATGGTCTTTCCTGTTTCTTTGCATGACCCATAATTTTTTTGTTAGAATTTGTTAAAACTGGACTTTTAAAATAATACAATGTAGCAACTCTGGAATTCAGATTTCCCCACCTCTGTGTTTGTAGTTGCTTATTATTGTTTTTGTTGCTGCTGTTTGTTGAGTGACTTGCTGAACTAATTCCATAAAATGTGTATTATTTGTTGTGTGTAACCAAAGTCTCAGTCTGGCTAGCTTTGTTGTCATCTACCCATTGGATACAAAGTTCCCAAACTGCTTTGAACAAATAAGTCTCCCAGCCTTTCCTAAGAAGCTTTGTGTCCTGTTGAGGTAGGCATTCAATGCTCCAGGAGTCAAAAACTCTGTTTAGCCTTTACTTCCTGCTTGCACAAGGTCAACCAAAAGTGAGAGATTAGGGGGTGCCTGGGTGGCACAGCGGTTAAGCGTCTGCCTTCGGCTCAGGGCATGATCTCGGCGTTATGGGATCAAGCCCCACATCAGGCTCCTCCGCTATAAGCCTGCTTCTTCTTCTCCCGCTCCCCCTGCTTGTGTTCCCTCTCTCACTGGCTGTCTCTATCTCTGTCGAATAAAATAAATAAAACCTTTTAAAAAAAAGTGAGAGATTAGGGTCTTCACAGGTTTTTCCTGGGCACGTGCACAATCTTGCCTATGCATGTGGTCTCCTAGATTCTCAAGAACATGGCAGAGTTTTTCAAAACTCCCTATGGACATCTCATTCTGAGGCTTTTTCTTTGAGGTTTTTTAGTCATTGCTGGTTACCATGACCTCAGGCAGCTACCATGTTAAACAACTGGCACTGACATTTTTTGACAAGTGCCCCAGGAAAAAGGCTGTTTGCACTGGGTGAGTTCTGGGTGAGGTCAAATCAAGACAAGCTCTGGGAGTGGAGATTTTCAGGGAGCCATCAGGAAGGTCAAATAATGACCATTTTCTGGGAATGGTGCTTTGGGGGGATGCTCTAACACCATTTTACCCCTTCCAGTAGCTGCTAGGCTGCTATTACTCACACCTGCTGTGATCGCAACACTATTGGTTTTCAAGATTACTATGAAACTGGAAAGAAGATGAAAATTTCCAGAATTCTGAAAACACTAATTTTGAATATTTTTTTGCCAATATTCTCATTGCTTTTACGCGAGAACATATTTTCAAAGGTCTTAACTCTGCCATTGCTGAAGTACTTTTCCTCCACGAATATGCTCTGAAACTAGGTGTTTTGACCCTTTGATTCCTCTTGACCAAGAAAAACACATGATATTCAGGAAGTTCTGAACACTCCTAGTACCTTGCATATTTTATAGTTTTACACTATCACAGGAAATTTTCCAGATAGAATCCTTTTATGTGGGACACATCCTTTCGTTCTGACATGTATAAATGGATAACACTGAGCAGCTCATTGATTTCAAAGTGAGGAAAAAGCAGTCCTTTCTTCCTGCTTTTTAGCTGCTACTTATAGTTAATTAAAATTTCATTTCTTTTGAAATCTTCATGTTCTCTCCCCTTTCCTCCTGGTTAGACTAGTTTAACAAGGTTTTGCTGAGCTGAGATAATATAACACAAGTGCATACCCCTAATTAATATTAATAAAAGAGTGGCAGAGAAACCATACACACCAATCAGTTTCAGGAAAGTTCTTCTTTTCCTTAAACCAATAAGAAATGAAATAGAGTAACCTATCTTTTTAACCCATCTTGTCTATGGCTCAGTATGATTTGAGGGTGGTTCAGGAAATCCTTAACTCATGCATTTTGGCCTGTAGAGAGGTTAGAGGAAAGAATCCAGGGTGGTTCCAGGAAAATAAAGGGTAGATTCAGGTTTTCTAAGATTTTTTTAAAAATCTCCAAACCTGAAATATTTTACTAGTCATAAATATTTTGTTCTTCCCAAACTTACCAACATGGCTGAGATAATGATGTCTCAACATCAGCAGGAAAAATGTGTATGTTTTTATACTAATAATATAATATTTACAACATATAAATATGTACACTGTATATAGAAAGTATATATATAACTAACAAACATATTTTCAAAAAACGGTAAATATTTAATGCCCATACATATATATAATATTTGGACCAGGCTAATTTATTTTGGTACATGGTACTATGATATTGCTTGCAAAGTACAATGCATCCTAAGAAAATGTTAATTTGCATTTTTCACATGAAATTACTCGTTGGTCCTTTTTTCCTAATTAAAAAAATAGTGATAGGGGCGCCTGGGTGGCACAGCGGTTGGGCGTCTGCCTTCGGCTCAGGGCGTGATCCCGGCGTTGTGGGATCGAGCCCCACATCAGGCTCCTCCGCTGGGAGCCTGCTTCTTCCTCTCCCACTCCCCCTGCTTGTGTTCCCTCTCTCGCTGGCTGTCTCTATCTCTGTTAAATAAATAAATAAAATCTTTAAAAAAAAAATAAATAAAATAAATAAAATAAATAAATAGTGATAGTTTCATACATAAATACGCAAGAAAAGAAAAGGAAAGTTGAAACTGTAAGAGAAATACAATTAGAAAAAAAAGATCTGTTTTTAAAGCCACGAGGAAAAATATTTTATAAATATCTTCCAGAGATAAGAAAAATAACCAACTGTGTAATTAGTTACTTAAGGTAAATAAGTTTTATGCCACCAATTCATCTCTTAAACTGCCCTCTGAAGTGAAAAGAAAACTGTTTTAATTATGACATCCTACATTGATATGGAGTCTTGGTGCAAGTTGAAAACGTCACTGTTCCATATACAAATGGGCCAAGGACATTCATACGGTAATGTAAATAGACACAGAAGAGGATAAACCAAAATAAATTATTTTCATAAAATATTTGGGGTATTTCACTGTGTTTTTGTGAACATACTTAGATAAATTGCTTTGCTTTGTACACAGAAAACAAGAGATCTCTTAATCATAACCATAAATACGTATACATGCATATTAATCTTCATCACATTACTTTTACTGTTTATGTGATTTAAAGCACAGTGCAATCTATCCCATTCCCCCACCCCCCTCCCCTCTGAAGCCCTCAGTTTGTTTCTCAGGAGGGGGATGGGGGAATGGGATAGACTGATGATGGGTAGTAAGGAGGGCACATATTGCATGGTGCACTGGGTGTTATACGCAACTAATGAATCATCGAACCTTGCATCAGAAACCAGGGATGTACTGTATGGTGACTAACATAATGTAATAAAAAAACATTAAAAAAAAATAAAGCACAGTGCAGAAAGGCATCTTGATTTGCACAAGGTTCTCCCCAGAATCACTGTGAGAATCTGACAGAAACCCTGATTGTGTTCGACTCTTCAGCGTGCTTTTCCGCTCATTTATTGGCACCTGTCTCTTTGTCACAGCCTGATGAATTACTTTCTAATTGGAGGACTTGGAGCAGATAGGGAGACTGCCCGCTTTCCTTAACTGACACTCCTGCAGCTCGTCAACTGATCGCTGTGCTGGCTCTTCTCATTCTCCCCATCAAGTTCCAAATTTCTCGAGTCGCCTCTCACCACGAGGACATATACCTGTGGTTATGCTGGAATTTTGCAGGTTGAGGAAAGATGGATATTACGATGTCCGAGAAAACATCTGGAATGATGCTTCGAAGCCTACAAAGCTTCCCCTAAAAAGAGAAAGTCAAGCCAGTGGAAGGGCGCTATCATTCCCTGGCAAAACCCCATGTCCAGAAACAGATACATCCCTATGTTTGTATCCCTCCTCAATTCAGCGTTGACTGACCAGGGAGGGGGGCGTCTACATGACCTTGCCAGACACTTCGGGTCCCTCCCTCCCACATTGTCTTATAAAATTCACATATGTATGCCTAAGCAGAGGTTGCAAATGCACAGCGTATCACTGAGCCTAAAATCCCCGTGCTTGGAGGCCACAAGCTACACTGGCAGAGAACAGACCGACGTATCTATGCGGAAAGGAGAAAGACGACCGAGGCACTGAAGATTTGCACTTCGAGCCCTGAAAGACGTATTTGCCTTGTAACTTGGTCTCTTTATATTGCTGATCTTAGTTCACCCACGCTGTTCCCGAGCATTGTGATTAATAACAATATGCTCTATGAAAATGAATTTTATACAACTTGCCCAGAAGGTGATAGATAAAGGAAGTCAGTCCGGAAGCTGACTTTGATACGCCCATGATTTTTCTTATTGCTTTGGTATTTCATGATCATGAAAATGCATAGCTTCTTGTCTTTTGGCTAAGGCAAAAAGTTTAGCGTGGAGAAGACATTTATGTACTCTGATACATTTTTTCTGTATGAATGTGTACCTTCCAAACGGACAAAGGAAAATCTCTTGCGTTTTTGGTAAGAGTTTGCGGCAAACTCCACATCAGTATGCTAATTGCTATAAGACAAGCCTCAAGCCATGTTTGTTTGATGAATTTAAAGATAAAGAAATACGTAAATATTTTTAGTGTAAGGGAGTTTTCACCAAAAGTATCTATGTTTATAATTGATTTAAAGGAATTTTGTTGTGGGCCATGACAAAGGAACTGGTACCACTAAACTCACATCGCTACGTAAGAGCTAGAAAGACTGAACACGATATATAAAACAAGTGTTGGAAAGCGTTGGACCGCAAGCAATGTAGGCGTACAGATCTCGAGAGAATGGGAATTCCTGAAATAAGTCCTACATTCACTCCAGATTTCTCCCTGAAGTTATTTTCCAGTCCTTGGCACAGGGAAATGGGGCCCAAGCACTAAGTGTCAGTTTCATTGGGCAGAAGAAACAGAGATCAGAGTTCGGTCCGCTAAGAATGTGGAGATTTGGGAGGTAGGTAGCAGATAAGGGAAAAGTAAAGATAAAGAGCCTAAAAAATCTCCATAAAAATTCTCCTTGGAGTCTAAGCTAATGGACATGCTTAAAAAGGAAGACAGGCTCTATTTTTTTAAAGACCTGCTGTTGGTTGGGGGCGGGGGGCACGAGGGGGGCAGTAATTGATAAGCAAAGATTTCAGAGGTTGCAAAATGCTACAAAGATCTTAACATTCTACTTCACTCAAACTGAAAAGACCTTAATGAACAATCCCCTCATTCAGGTGGGACTCTAGAAATTCTTGCTGAAGAGTGATGACCACTTTGTTGGACTAAGAAAATAATTAAAAACCACTAACTTAAAAAAAAATTCTGAATTTAAACATTGGCAGAATTGATCCATCAGTAATGTAAGTGCCTAGCAAGTTAACGCAGACCCCACAGTTCAAGGTCTTAGTTCCACAAACACCGCCCCCACCTCATTTAGCCGCAGCAAATGAGGTCCGCGGTGACCCACACTTCTGCCTTACTGGCTGCAATTCAGGGGTTCTCATGATCACCCCCTCAGGCTCACAGAACTCAGGAAAGTGCTTTACTGATGACCACTCATTTATTATAAAGGATACAACTCAGGAACAGCCACAAGGAAGAGAGGCACGGAGCAAAGTATGGGGAGGGCGGTGGTGCCACGTCTCATGTCCTCTCTAGATGCGACAGTCTCCTAGCTCTCTGAACCGTGTTGCTTAGACAATTTTATGGAGGTTTCCTTATATAAACATGATTAGTTAAATCACTGGCTGGTGGTGACTGAACTCAATTTCCAGCCGTCTCTCCTCCCCAGAGGTGGAGGGTGGGTGGGGCCGAAAGTTCCAACCCTTACAGGGTAGGTTTTTCTAGTGACTAAACCCCATCTGGAAGCTATAGGGTCTCTTTTCCCTGGTCATCTCATTAGCATACAAAAGACTGTAAATTCCAAGGGTTTACGAGCTGACCAAATACTTTTTTTTTTTTTAACTCTACCACAGTTTCCAATAGGTGAGTGTGGGAACCAACGTGTAAATCAAGAGGGGCCTCGATTCCCATCACGCCCCAGTGACTCTCTAGGAGGTTTACCCTTCTTGCCCCTGCAACTCTGGGCTCTGTGTGTGTAGAGGTCCCAGTTCCAAAGAGAAATCCTATGCCAGGAGACACAGCGAGAGTCACATAGAACTGTTGCCACCTAAGCTCCTTATGTCAAGGGACCAGCAGACAAGAAGGGAAGTCACCACCCTGATGGGGGTAATTGATGTAGTCATCAGGAGGAAATGGGACTGCTTTATACTACAGGGGCACATGATCAACTTGGATGCCTCCTGATACCACCTTGCCTTACTTGGACAATGAATGGACAAAGGTAGCAGCCACATCACGAGAGGGGCATGGTGACCAGGGGTTTAACCCCTTAGGCACTGAGGCTCTTGATCACACCCCGTGATGGTGACTTTTATGTGTTAACTTGGCTTAGCAACGGTGCCTAGTTGTTGGTGGAACACTAATCTAGATGTCGCTGTGACGGTGTTTTATAAATGTGATCAAAGGAGGGGCACCTGGGTGGCTCAGTCGGTTAAGTGTCTGCCTTCAGCTCCGGTCATGATCTCAGAGTCCTGGGATTGAGCTACACCAGGCTCCCTGCTGGGTGGGGAGTCGGCTTCTCCCTCTCCCTCTGTCCCTCCCCCACCCCCAGCTCGCGCTCTCACTCTCTCACACGAGCTCTCTCTCTCTCTCTCAAATAAATAAAATCTGAACGAAATAAATAAATAAATATGCTCAAAGGAGATGATTTTCGATAACACGTGTGGACTTCATCCAGTCACTTGAAAGCCTAGACAGCAAAATATGAGGTTTCCTGGAGAAGGAATTCCGCCTCAGGTCTGTAATACAGGAGTCCAGCCTGAGTTCATGGCCTGCTGGCCTGCGCTGCAGATTTCACACTTGCCTGCACCTAATTACATAACCCAAGTCCCCCCACCTTCTCTGCATACACACACACACACACACACACACACACCCATATATCTGTATATCCAATATCCATATCCTATTGGTTCTGTTTCTCCGGAAAACTCTAAGCAAACCGCCACGACTACGTGGATGCTGGTTGAGGCTGAGTGGAATCTAGAATAGTGAAGAAGGTGCAAATGAGTATCAGTCGCATCTCCAAGGTCCCCTGGAGCCACGGAGGCTGTAGTTCATCCCACTAGCCTTCCACTGCTAAGTTCTTTCGGGAAAAGGAGCACCAGACGCCTGGAGTTGCCGCTCCCATAACCTCTATGAAGAAAATCCAAGAGGCACAGGCTCGACGGCAAAGGACACTGTGAGGCACTGCCCGTGCTCCCTGCATTTTCCCAGGGACTGGCAGTGCCGCCCCGAGAAGTCTCCAACTGGCAACCTCATATGAGGAAAATACATTGGCTAAAGATGACTGCTTCACCCAAGGTCATGGGTCCTCTCGGGGGTGGGGGGTACACGCAATGACTGAATCACTGAAAAGGTGTAAAGCCAGCTCATTCAACCCTGAAGGGTCATCCCCAGCTTCAGAACTCCACTCCGGGTTCGCTGAAACTCTGTCAAGACTGCATTGCCGCTCAACACCTCCCGCCCCTGTGCCGAATCCTGCTTCCTTAAACTCCTGAGAAAGCAGTGTTCACACCTGCAACTATGCTTTCGAATTGAGCAAAAGAAGCCAGACACAAAAGTGTGAATAAATACTCTATCATTTCACTCACATGAAAGACAAGAACAGGCATAACTAATCCATGAGGATAGAAGCCAGAATGGTGCGTGTGTGTGCGTGTGTGCGTGTGTGTGTAGGGTGGGGGTGGTGAATTGGTGAAAATGTTCTATGTCTTGATCCGGGGAGCGATCACCTGACTGTATTCATGCGTACATTTCAATTTATGCAACTGACTCTATCTAAGTTATATCTAAATTTAACAACTATTTTTTTCAAAGGTACAAAAGAGTTCATTTGAATCCTGGTTGAGTCCTTTCCTTTCCAAAAAAATGCCATTTCTCACAATTCCAAAATGTTACATAGCATGGGTCTATCAATACAATTCTTTTTTTTCCCCCCTGAGGTTTTATTTATTTATTTGAGAGAGAGAGAGAGAGAGCACAAGCAGGGGGAGGGACAGAGGGAGAGGGAGAAGCAGGCTCCCTGCTGGGCAAGGAGCCCACAGCTTAACTGCTTAACCGACTGAGCCACCCAGGTGCCCCTCAAATCAGCTCTTTAAAATGTTCTTAGAAATTGAAAGAAAAAGGACAAAAGCCTTTTTTTAAAAAAAAGGCAGTTCTCAAAAGAAAAATAAATGGTCCATAAACACGAGGACAAAAATTAAGTGACAAGAGCACTTTTACTCTAGAAAATACGTACATTTAAAAAAATAAAGGCCAATATTCATGATCATTTTTTATTGTTTCCAAAGCATTCACTCTACCATTTCTTCTTCCCAAAAAAACCCAGAATCTCACAATGATGGGGTTTGGCAGGGTTCCCCAGTTCCAGGGATGGGCCATCATGGATCTGAGCAAATTGGGGTCATCTCACCCCGGTGCCCTAGGGATTTGTTCCATGATGGGAAACCAGAATGGAGTCAGGCCTAAGCAAGTTAGCAAATCACATTCCTTGGCTTCTAAGATTGGTTCAAAGGTGAGCTTGCACCCTCAGATGAGACAATGTAAAGAAGATCAGACTTTTATTTGGTAACTGTGCAAAAAGAATATGTTTTCCTCTGCAGGTGAACAAGGAGGCTCATGGCTCCGGGAGCTCCATGCAACCAACTTGCTACCTTGAGGGCTTCAGCTAAAAATTAAAGCCAACCACCAGAGGACCACCCAGACAGGAGGCTCTCAACAAATGGAGTCATAGTCTTGGTGACATGGGGTCAATCCACACCTGAAGCCTGCCCTGCCTCTGGACTTTTCAATTCTATGAGACAGGAAATTCCTTCTTATTACTTAAGTTAGCATGACTTAGGATTTTTCTTACTTGCAAAAAAAAAAAAAATATTCCTTCTTATAAAGCAGTGTCAGTGAGCATTCTGGGAACACTGACATCAATATGCTGCTAGTAGAAATAAAATCTGATACTACCTTTTGTAAAGCAATTTGGCAACATGTATCAAATGATGTAACTATGGGCACATCCTTCACTCTAATACAACAACTTGTAAGAATTTATTCATTTGTTCAACAAAGATTTGAGCACTTTATGCGCCAAACACTGTTCTAGGAGTCAGGGGTTTAGCAGTGGACGAAACAAAGTCCCTTTAGAACCAGCCTTAGGAAATAATCATCAAGAATGTGTAAAAAGGGGCGCCTGAGTGACTCAGTCAGTTAGCCATCCAACTCTTGATTTTGGCTCAGGTCATGATCTCAGGCTCATGAGATCAAGCCCTGTCTGGCTCTCCACTGGGTGTGGAGGCTGCTTGAGATTCTCTCTCTCCCTCTGCTCCTCCCCACCCCATGCTCTCTCACTCTCTCTCTCTCATAAATAATCTTTTTTTTAAAAAAAAGGATTTATCTAGGAGCTCCTGGATGGCTCAGTCAGTTAAGCGTCTGACTTCTGCTCAGGTCATGATCTCAGGGTCCTGGAATCAAACCCCGCATCGGGCTCCCTGCTCAGGGGGGAGTCTGTTTCTCCCTCTCCCTCTGCCCCTCCCCACCCTGCTTGGTCTTTCTCTATCAAATAAATAAATAAATAAAATCTTCAAAAAAAAAAGATTTATCTATAAGATGTTAATTTCAGAGCCCTTTAGAAGAGGGAAATTTGGAAACAACATAAATGCCCAACAAAAGGGGATTGCTTAAACAAACCATGGGTCACTGACATGCTAAAACACTATTTAGGCATTTAAAATGAATTGAAGAAACTAATAATAGAAATATTCACCATAGACTATTATCTGATAAAAGCTTATAGTAAAACAGAATGTAAAGGGTTGCTCATATTTGTACACTTATATGTGGATATTTATGTATAAGAAATGACCTGATATTCGACACTCTAAAATGTCACATTATTCCGAACAGAATTGTGGATTGTGGGGGGTTTTATTTACTTCTTCGTATGTCTTACGTGTTTTTATAATTTTCTGTCATGAATGTGCCTTTCCTTTGTTAGCAAAGAAAACATCAGACTTACAAAATGATCTCAAGTAGTTCAAACTAAAAAGTAAATAACGCTTGAGGGGGTAGCATTGGGCTGTCTCATAAATCGAAGGTGACCCTCTAAACATATCCGTAAATAAAGGGTCGGACTAACGCCCTCCATTCTAGGAGGGAAGACTGTTGCAGGTTTTTCTAACTGCATTCAGACCTTTTAATGGAGTGAGCAACACAAGGTCTTGAAGCTGGCTCAGGACTGCCTGGGCTAGGCCCTAGGTCTCCTAAGTTTGGGGATCCGGGGCTATTTCCACCACACTGAGTCCTCTGCTCAGCATACAAGCAACATCATTAGAATGAATCTGTCATGAAGAGAGAGTCATTCAATACATTTGGAGAGTATCATCCGCTCCGTAAAAATAACTTGGCAGCTCTGAGGCTCACTGTTTAAAGACTTAAAACCAAAGTACTCCCTGAATTTAAAATGTGAAGAAGCACCGAGTGGGTTTTAAATGTTTGCGTTCTCTGCTCTGCCTTGCAGACTTCTATAATAGGATTTTAAAGTGTGCATACACTTAATGCCACTTGTATGGAGGGCAGAGGGCCACGGCTGGTCAGGAGAAGTTGGCAGTGAGCTCTTTCTGTCCCCCTTCTCTTGTTCTCCAAGGAACTCTATCCTGCTTTCTGTCTTCCGGATGTTGATGTAAAAGAAGCATTATGACTTTAATGAGTGAATAACAGTTACAAATTTCCATTTCACTTTACTTACCGGCTTAGATGTAGTTTAATGCAGCATGAACAGAATTTGCCCAGAGGTAGGATGTGAGCTGAACTGACTAGGTTTCTGACTGCCAATTCTTCTGCACACTAAAATAGCAGCATAACCTATTACCACATTTGTTATCTGTTACTAAGAGAAAATTACCAACCCACCCAGAGAAACAGAAATACAGCTGATCATGGGACTGCTCGAAAGGGCAGGAAACCTGTTGGTTTTACATCAGAATGCTCACACAGTCTCAAGATAGATGTTTCCAAACAACCAAAATGAAAAATCTCATTGAAGCCATATTTTTGTTTTTCCAAAACAACGAGTAATCTGGCCTAACCACGCTGCATGTGGTCAGCTCTACTCAAGAATGTGTTTGGGGGCGCCTGGGTGGCTCAGTCGGTTAAGTGTCTGCCTTTGGCTCAGCTCAAGTCATGATCTCGGGGTCCTGGAATGGAGACCCCGTGGCGGGCTCCTTGCTCGGCGGGGAGTCTGTTTCTCCCTCTGCCCCTTCACCCCTGCTTGTGCTCACGCACACTCTCACTCTCTCAAATAAATAAATTCTTTTAAAAAATGTATTTTTCCCCATCAAGACTGCAGGCAGATAGCTTTAACATACAAAGTGTCTTCAGTAAATATTTCTTCTGTGTTTATATGTGTAGAACTCCATGGAGAATCTCACTGACCTGCAGGAAATACGGTGACATCCAAGGGGCCAACCCTGCCCGCAGGTGACTTACTATCCAAAGCAATGCTCTCTCTGGAGCAGGCACCTCTATGAGCCGGAGGAGTGCTTCTCTACCTTTGTGAAATATTACTCTCTTTTCTCAAAATTCTTCATAAGCCTTGGCCCTGGAGTTGAGGTCCATGATTAATTTAAGGGGACGGGGGGAGAAAATAGATAAAAAGAATATAAAACTTGTCCATTTGGTTCTGCCCCTTAATAGCCAAATAAAGAGTTTGAACAGAGTGGACAATAATTTACTGTAAGTAATAAAATAATATCGATCTTGCCATGGAGTAGGAACCAAGGATTTGGGGCCATCCATATGTACTAATTTGGATATGACAAGCTTGGAACCTATTTATAACTTTTAAAGTATTTTATGGTTCTTTCTTTCCAAAGAAGTACACATCATATTGCACAAGGTCTGTGAATATACAAGTGTTCTTCCCTGCCAAAAGCAGCTGAGAAAGCAAAAGGATTACTCAAGTATTGTTTTTCAAACTTGACTTTGTAATGGGTAGTTATACAGAAATATTTGGTACTTAATAACCTTGAGAGTTTAAATTCAGGAAGGTTTTACGGCCCCAAGCCTACATGGTCTGATGGCTCAGGTTCACAAATCCACCCAGAACCGTTCCTGCCTTTGTAACTGAACCCACCTTTGTGCCCATGGAAGACAAAACCCAGTATCAAAAATGCCTCGCCCTAGCACGGTGCCCGCCTGTGGGGGGCGCTCTGCGGTTTGTCAGGCTGAACTGGGTATGAGTTACGGCTTCTATTTAAATAGGCATGGAAAATAAGGAATCTCTATTCCTCTTAACCTTTGTTCTCCGTCAATCACATAACACCAGATGATTAGTAATGTTTTAATTATCTGTGGAATTCAAAATCGGGAATATTCAGGCATCCTTTCATACGGAATGAATCACGTTTCAAACCAAGCTATCAAATATTTACCACTCGATGGAAAGAATAAAAGCACCCCAGTCAGGGGCTGCATGGGGTGCAGGGAGGGTAGCTGCATTATTTTCTCTGGGACGATGGCCGGGAAGCGTCTTGTTTCCAGAAGCCGAGTTCTATGACACAGCTATCCCAACCTGGGATCAGAATTTCCTTGTAGATCTCACCACTTTACTTAGTGAACATCCAAGCTGCTGGCTACATTCCCAGACACCCTCCGTCCCTGATATTATCACAGTCCCCTCCGGGGTGGGCTCCTCATCCAGGTAGGAAGAGAGGTGAGATGGCCAAAGTCACTCTTCTCCTTCAGGTTTCTCTGTAATAGCTTCCCCCTCACTAAAGAGGTTTTGCCCGGAGCCTCATCTGAGTATAGTAATTCTTCAGTGACCCAGCAAGATGGATGTTGAATATTAAAAAACATGCCTCCTTTGTTTCATAGGCTGCTTTGTTTTTCTAAGTTTTAAAAATTACCTTTCATCATACCAGTACACAGAGTCCCTTTTAAACTTGTACTTTGCTTAAGCAATGAGGAGAGAGTGCTATTTACAATTTCCCTTTCTGGCTCTTATATGCCTATAAAGTACCTTGTTTTGCTTCAGTTGGATTTTTAAAACCTTTTCCAAAAACCTTTAGATTTCTTATTTCTCCAGATTCCCCACTGGGGCTCAAACTTAAACTCATGACCTCGAAAGGCCAACTTCACGCAGAAGGCAACAAGGTGAAAGGCTCGAGGATATTTGCATTCCCCTTTGCTTCGGCAAATGCAATGTGTCTCATCCTCCCGGGCTGCCTGCAAAGGTGCCCTGGAAAGAGAAACACAAGTGTGTGCTTCTCTAATAGGTTAACATACTGACCTGCTTTAAAGGGAATAAATGGTGCAGCCCAGGGGCAATTAATGTATGGACTTCAGTAGACATTACTGATGGAAATGACTTAAAACCAAATCATGCTCCAACAGGAGTGGGTGGAACATTCTACTCACTTTAAATATCTTCATCCAAACCTCAAATATGACAAGGATTTTATGCTTAATTGAATGTACTCTTGATAAAAAGAAGTTGCAAAAAGCTGATATTAAAAAATAAATATATACGGGTTGCACTAAAGTCTGTATTTTCTACAAGTGTTTTAAAGATCTGTTGGTAGAAACCGGTGGTTATGTAACAAGTCGATTTCAAAAATTACACCTTTTACAATTACAGTACATTCTGGTAAAACAGTTGAGGTCAAGTCACTAAACATTCTTGCAATTCAAACGGAAGGAAACTGATTAATTCTTTGCTCGGGTTAAAAAAAAAAGAGAGAGGATTTATGATGAGAAATCTGTACCAATCTCCCCGAATAGTTAAGGAGGAGTAAGTAGAGAGGAAACACAAATTTGATAACTGTAGGGGCTAAAGTACTAATTTATGGTCCTCTGAAATAGAAGGTGATGTCTACTGTTACTTAGCTTGGCTGGGGCCGTGACCAATTAAAGCTGATGGTTTTCCCCAGCACACCCAAACACTAGACCTGGGTTTTTGTTTGTTTTTTTTTTTTTTTTTTTCCTTCTGGCTCTGCCTCGCTGGTTCTCCCCAGCACTGGCTCTTGGGGGTCAAGGTAGGTTGGGGACCCTCCTTCTCCCTCTCCAGACCCCAGACTATCAGACTCGGGTGCCGCTGGCCGAGCTCGCCGGCCCTCCGCACCCGGGAGGGAACTGGCTTTTCTACGAACCGCCCCTGGCCTCCCGGCCCCCAGCTCGTCAGTCCAGGTCGCCGGCCCTGTCACCGTGGCCGAGCGCAAAGAGCTCGCGTCGTCGTTTTGGAAAGCGACGCTGCTCCCTCCTCGGACGCAGTCTGTGCGCCCCGGGTCCCGGCAAGGACCGCGCCGAGTCCCTAGGACTTTGACGGGTTAGAGCAGGCGACGCCGGGAGCAAGGCCGCCTCGGGCCATCCCCAGCCCTACCCCAACGCCGGCTCCAGCGCCCGAGCCCCGCGGCCCAGCGCCGCGCCGGGAGAGAAGCAGCTGTTCCCAACAGCTGGGGGGCGGCGGCGCCGGGCACCCCAGGTGCGGCCGCGGCCAATCGCAGGCGTCCGGCCCGCCCCCTCCCCAGCCGGGCGCCGACCCCCGGCCCGCGGGGGAAGGGAGCAGAGAGGTGGAGAGCCGTCCTCGCCACTTGTCTTCCAGCTTCCGCGGCGGGAGGGACAGAACCGGAGCCCAAGCGGCGCGGAGTCTCCCACCCCCGACCCCGCCGCCGCGCCCCCCGCCCGCCCACCTCCGCGCCCGGACGCGCTCACCGCCGACCCTACCCACGCCCCACCCAAGACACCTACCTAATTTCCAAGAAAGAAAAAAAATCTACCTCTAAACGCGCCCGCTTCTTCGCTCGAGGACCACCCTCTCTTTTCATTTTTGGCCTCCCAGCCGGGTGAGTGGAAACCGCTTGCACATTCTATAGAACAGGATCCTAACCCAGACGATCCGGAGAATTTGTACCGTGACCGGCAGGGGGGGCGGGAGGAGAGAGCGAAGTCAAGTCTCCGGGGCTGCTGGCGACTTCGGAAGCCGCGCGCCCCGCGCCCTCGGCCGCCCCCGGCCGCTCGCCCCCGCCGCGCCGCCGCCCTCGCCCCCGCCCCCGGGCTCGCCCTTGGCCCCCAGCGGCCCCGAAAGGGTGCGGGAGACGCGGAGCCGGAGGAGGAGGCGCAGCCGCTGCCCAAGCCGCAGCCGCAGCCGCAGCCGCAGCCGGAGCCCGAGCCGCGGGGCGGGCGCGAAGATGCACACGACCCAGAAGGACACGACGTACACCAAGATCTTCGTCGGGGGGCTGCCCTACCACACCACCGACGCCAGCCTGCGCAAGTACTTCGAGGTCTTCGGCGAGATCGAGGAGGCGGTGGTCATCACCGACAGGCAGACGGGCAAGTCCCGGGGCTACGGATTTGTAAGTCGCGCGCCTGGGGGCTGGGTGGGGTTGGGGAGGCAGAGGTGGGGGCGACAAAGGGCCCGGAGGGGAAACCGAGGACCGCGGGGGCGGGAAGGCTTGGGGCGGCGCAGGGCCTCGGGGGTTGGGGTTTGCAGTGGGGGGCTCGGGGTGACAACGTGAGGAGCCCCGCGGACGCGGGCGGCGCTGCCCCTTTGCTCCCGGCTGAACTGAAAGTTTGCGCGCGGCGGAGCTGGGGGAGGGAGGGCCGGCTGCTGCCTCGCGGGGTTTCGAGGGGACCCAGCGCCTTGCGGTGTCGGGGGGGACAGGCGGAGCGGGGGTGGAAGGAGAGAAGTAACCACTGCTGGATTTGCGGGTGCGCAGGGTTGGGAGGGAGGGGCCGCAGCCCCTCGGAATCGCACTCCCGGGTTGGAGGCCGGTCGTTAAGCGCGCTGTTGCTTTGTAAAAATGCGTGTGTCTTGAGGCGTTCTGGCTGGGAGCGGGGAGGGGACACCCCAGGAGGTCTAGGGCTCTACTCCTTATGCCACCTCCCCACACACACACTTTTATTTAAAATTGCAAAGATGGATTCTTTAAAAAGATGACCCTCTGGCTCTATGCTGAACTGAAAGAGAGCATATTAAGCCTCCTGGGGATTTAAGCGTGCAAATTCAGCTGCCGGAGAGCCGGGAGCTCCAGAGTAGGACAATAGCTATTGTCGTTAGGGAGTGCTTGCTGGTGGTGGGGAGCACCGGGCGGATGTGAGGCTGGACTTTCTTTAAAGCAAACAGTGCCTCTTAGGCTGGGTAGGGACGGGGGGGGGGGGGGGGGGGGGGGGGGGGGGGGGGGGG